>NC_135516.1:2627698-2725198 GCF_051989575.1 Stigmatopora nigra
TTGTTGTTGTTGTTGTTGTTGTTGTTGTTGTTGTTTTTAATCCAATTAAAAGCCAGGATTATAGTGGAATATTAATAATAAAAGATTGCATTTGTGACTCCTCCACATAAATAATGCAAGTTGTTATTTAAAGTCGTGAAACTGTCAATCATATTATTATCAACACTATTGATAAAATGTATATAAAAGCAGCAGCAACGCTCTGTTGTGTAAGTATAATTTTTAACTAAACAATGCATCCCCACTCAACATGTTTCTTAGCCCTAAATGTTAAAAGAATAGCAAACCAGCTTTTAAAATGAATTAGCTTTATTGCAGCCAATAAACTAAATTTTGGATAAAACATAAATACAATTAATACTTAAATAAACGTTTCATTTTAGCTTTCAGCAGTGGTAGGAAACTGATCATTACTCATGTCATCTCGCATCTCATTTTATGAATCGCTTTATCCTCACTAGGGTAGCGAGGGATGCTGGAGCCTATCACAGCTGACTTCGGTCCGGAGACGTGGGACACCCTGAATCTGTGACCAATCAATCACAGGGCACAAGGAGACAAACAACCCCTCATGCTCACACTGAGGGAGGTGCTGGGGGTTCCCTACTTTAGTGTAAAATAAAATATGATATCTAAATTCCTCACAGCAATTCCTCCTCATTCTTTATTTACAGACATTACCATACTATCTTAAACTCCTGTTACCTGGCGTCCACGTGTGGACATTCCATTTTCGTTCGTCAAAGGCTACAATGTTAAATTTTGGACTACAGGGGCCTGGCGTCCACTTATGATGTGGACATCATTTTTCTCAGAAACTACATCATGTAAAAAGATAATTATTTGCATTAGGTTCCAAATAGCCTAAATATCAAAGAGAAAATAAAAATGCATGCCTTGCAAAAGTTTGGGTCTTATGAGGTTAAAGAATCATTATGCAGCTGAGCTGCAGCATATTTTAAGATCATTTAAGGTATTAATGAAAAAATAAGTCTGAGGTGATGCATTTTTACTAGATCGTCCTTCAAAAACAAAAACAGCCTTACGTGTCTTTTTTGACTGCTGCAGTCGTTCCGCATGTGTTGGAACTTTGTCCAGACATGTCATCATCAATTAACATTCATTCATGTTTTGGAGAGGTCCTGCCCCAGATGCCAAATTGATTATATTTTTCGTCTTGTCTTTTTTGTTTTTTTGGTTTTTGGCCTATAGTTATGGGTTGTCAAAAAAGGTTGAACGTTTTCTCCTATACAAGAATTAGTTGAATATGTTATTTCATAGGGCGTGGATTTTCTCCAGGTACTCCGGTTTTCCCCTACATTCCAAAAACATGAATGGTAGGCTGATTGGACGCTTTAAATTCCCCCTAAGTATGGATGTGAGAGGGAATGGTTGTCCTTTTCTTTGTGCCGTGTGATCGGCTGGTCACTGATTCCGGGTGTCCCCCGCTGCTGGGTAGGGGTCAGCTGGGATAGGCTCCAGCACCGCCCGCAAATCCTAGTGAGGATAAAGCGCTTCAGAAAATGATTAAATGATTTTGCCTCGTGAGATTTTTTTTTGTTTCACACTCAAAACCTTTATTTAACTAAACCCTTGAACAGGTTATTACACTCTTAATAGACATTCATTAATTTTCGAAGAGCAGCTTATCCTCACAACGGTCGTGGGGGTGCTGGAGCTCACCATAGACACCAGTCGGGAGACATCCTAAATCAGTGGCCAGGGACACGGACAACCATTCACGCAAACACGCTCACCCAGTGGGTTTTGTTCCGTTGAGCCTCGGTCCGTTGAGCCTCGGTCCGTTGAGCCTCGGTCCGTTGAGCCTCGGCCCGTTGAGCCTCGGCCCGTTGAGCCTCGGCCCGTTGAGCCTCGGCCCGTTGACCCCCGGCCCGTTGACCCTCGGCCCGTTGACCCTCGGCCCGTTGACCCTCGGTCCGTTGATCCTCGGTCCGTTGACCCTTGGTCCGTTGATCCTTGGTCCCCCCGTTGATCCTTGGTCCTATCGTCTGTGAGGGCTCGGCGTGGTCAAAATCCTGAGAGCAAAAAGAGGTCGTTGATCAACATGCAAGCAATGTGAAAATGCGAGAGGGTACTTAACAGTGAACTGATAAAACGGATAAAACGATCCAGCAGCATGGTCAGGTTCCTGGTGGCTTAAAATACTCCTTCATGGCTGATGGCTTGCACCTGGCTTTACTCCACTCGGCTAGGCCTGTGATTGGGTGACAGGCACAGCCAGCCACCAGTCTGGTCTGAGGCCTGACACTATCTTACATGTTTTTGGGATGTGGAAGGAAACTGGAATCCCCAGAGAAAACTCCACATAGTGAGGGCTCAACTCGGAACGAACCCTTGACCCCAGAACTGTGAGGCCGATGTGCTAACCACTCTCTCACTGAGCATCCCCCTTAACAATCATTAAAAAAGTAATTTGTTGTGGAACTCAGAATTTCAACTGTGGTGTAGTTTTATTAGTCTGTGCATACTACCTCATGAGTATACATAGTATAAAGTAAAACATAATAACCAAAAGAACAAGTCTTTCTGATAGTTATGATAGTGAATTGGCTGTTCTATGATTTATTGAAATTATGGCTTAGTCTTGGCGCGCCTCACCAAGATTTCGGCAACCCCTGTGAAACATTTATGGAGTCGCTCCAATCAGAGACTTGGTCATCTAAATTCTATTTTAAAGCAACTTCCAACAGTTTCAACATCGCAGTTAAAACAACTTTTGTATCCAGTGATGGCAAAGCGCTCTAAATTGTAGATAATCTGTTCGGCATTAAATTGTGTTTAATGCAATTTCTAATTAAACATAGTGCATCTTTAATCTCTTCCACATGTCAAAATAAAAAAGGGGGCACAGTCATTCACGTAATTTTTTTCTGGCACTTCGCAGAGCAACTCATAATGAAGCAATCATGCAATCTGGATGAAGATGAATGTCACAAAAGTACATCTGTTTATGTTTGTATACTAACCATTTGTTGTGCAGAAGAGGCATTTTCAGTGTCAGTTTTTATATGCTGTATGAGTGCAAAAGTAAAACATGTTTATAGAGAGAAAAGAAATAGAGGGATTGAATTTGTGCACTTGAGTGTGTAATTAAAAAAAGTGTCCCAGCCACGCTTTTTTTTTGCAGATACAGATTATCCCTCCATTCCAGCTGGTCAGAGTTGGATTTGACCACCCCAGCAACCAGGGAGGATATCTCTTTGGAGCTAAATAAAAATTGGCACAAAACATGACACACGCATACACACAGACACCGGAGACAGCTGGGATTGGATCCGGCACCCCCGCGACCCTATCGAGTATTAATCGGTTCAGATTAATTAATAAATTCTTTATTCTGTATTTATGTTTATAAAAGTGGTTTTATTTTTTTAGCCTTCAAACATGAACCAGTATCATTATGCAAATTTGTTTAAAAATATTTAAACATTCAACTAATTCAGTAATTTATTTATATCATTTCCACAATAATGCTTTGTGGTGTCAGTAGTGCAGTGTTATTTACACATTTGATCTTTAAAGGGCATCGCACTCACAAGGACAGAAAGCTGTGTTGATTCCGAGGACTGTGCACATCTGTCTTGTTTCCTGACCCAGGGAGATTTTCCAGCCTTATAGAGAGATAAAAAAAAAGTTATCAGATTCCTCATTTGACCTTATCCCCAAGAATCAAATACAGAGTAAAAATAAATATAGCACATGTAAATATGCACACAGCACTGCTAAGCAATTACCTTGCTTAATCAATAATATTTAGCATTAGGCAAATAAAAACCTTTTTTTGCTCTGCTAATTTGCAAATTGGAAAACCCACAACCTATGATAAAGATGTATTATTACATTTAGTAAAGACAACCTAAATTTAATAAAAACAAGCTGATTCTCAAGGAAAATATTTCATCTAAAAATTTGCAATCTGTGTATAGAATTTGATCATACCTTGTATGGCTACCATGCATATAACTTGAATTTTCTTTCGTTGTATTTACAACTGCAAAATGTTTGAAAATATATTGTATTGCATGTGCAATTTTAAATCACTTTTTTGCATCGTACACACACACACACACATATATATATATATATATATATATATATATATATATATATATATATATATATATATATATATATATATATATATATATATATATATATATATATATATATATATATATATATATATATATATATATATATATATATATATATATATATATATATATATATATATATATATATATATATATATATATATATATACACACACCTAACACCAGCTCTCAAAATTATACTCATGAGAGAGTTTAATATCTAAGTACTGTTGAAAACAGTAGATATTTAAATATTAAACTCTCTCTCATGAATATAATTTTGAGAACTGGTTTCATCAGTACTTAGATATTAAACAGTACTTAGATATTAAACTCTCTCTCATGGATATGCGTGGCCCGCGGCAAAGGGCACCCGCGTGGTCCCGGTGGAAGTTCCGGATGAGTTCCGGGCAGAGGATGTGGCGGGCAGGAACCCAGCTGCGCTCCTCAGGACCCTACCCCTCCCAGTCCACCAGACAGTGCAGGCCGCGACCCAGGCAGCTAACGTCCAGAAGCCGTTTCACCAGAAATGCTGGGCCCCCATCGATCATCAGCAGAGATGGCAGGGGATGTTTGGGGTGGAAAGCGGGTTTTATTATCCGTTCGATCTTGTAGGGACTGGTCTAGAGTCTGGTCTTTCAAATCTTTATTAGAATTGTCCAAGAGACGGGCAAGCACAAGAGGGGATAGCGCAGGCAAATCGTTAGTCGTAGAAAGAAGGTCGGTAGCTGTGAAGTCCAGAGTGGCGGGTACAAGGTCGAAGGCGAAGTCGTTGTCCATAATCTGTGGTCGTGGGGCTGAGCTCGGTCGGAGTCCTGGGAGAAAAACAAGAGGTTGTAGATCAATAATGCAAGAGGGTACCTAATAGTGAACTAATAAGACGATCCAGCGGCATTGTCATGTTCCTGATGGCTTTAAATACTTCTCACTGACTAACAATGTTCCCTCTGCTCCCTCTCGTCTTCTCCGCGGAGCAGCAATCATATGGCGCACACAAAATAAAATCCAAACTTTTTTTTCCCTCTTTCCTCATGATGGCCCCGTTCATGCAGTAGCTCTTTCCACTCTTATGTTTTTCGTGTTTCACAGCACTTCTATTTTTTTCTAAATTACATTTTAATATTTTTTAATACAGACGTTCCCCTACTTACGAATAAGTTAGGTTCCGAGCGCTTGTTCATAAGTTGAAATTGTTCAAATTGAAGTTGATTCAGTGTTATATCTAAATTATAATTTATGTTTAAGGCCTACATAAGTATATTGAAGGTTTATATAAGTGCATTTGTATGTTTAAAGCTTGTATAAGTAACCAGCATTGGTTTGTATTGAAAAAAAAAGCATTTAATAAAATAGAGAGAATACATACAGTACTGTATACATGGAGAGATTTACGAAAAACTGTCCGAAAGAAGCTAACTAATGACGATTGCACCGTTTTATTCTTTTTCCATCATAAATGCGGTAGCACTTTATGGCATCATTCAATTGATTCGCAATCTTTGTGCAACGTTCAATATTTGGGTCCTGCTGCTCGATCTTTCTGTTTAAGAATGGTACTGACGGTCGAACGATTCAAGTTGTATTCCTGAGCAACGCTAACCACTTTCTTACGCGCATCCCTTGCACCTCCCTCACTAGAAGCATTTCACTTTTCACCAACCATATTTATTAATGGATGCACGAGATATTTAATGATGAAAAAAGGAAAAAGGTTCTTTGCGTACTGGAGATACGTCACGCCCTTACACAACTTACACACTGCAACGAACTGGGCACAGGAAGGTAAATGCTGGGTGAGCTGAGCTCTCACAGCGCTAGGCGTCGGTATTGGCGGCAGAAAGAAGCACTACTCGGAAAAAGGCGCGCAATACAAAATCGAACTTACGAACATTTTTTACATAAACGCAATTTGCAGATATGTTCGTATGTACCATTTGTTCGTAAGCTGAATGTTCGGAAGTAGGGGAGCGTCTGTACATTCCTTTTTACTTTACTGTGGAAATAGAAGAACAAGCGTCGAAATCAGGTGAGAATTGTTTAAATCTGCTGTGTGTGTGTGTGTGTGTGTGTGTGGTTGTGTGCATGCGTGCGCACGTGTGTCTAGTATGTGTGATCGTTTGTCTTCAACATACACAATGGACTATAAATGGAAATTAGCCATCGGCTACAATCTTACATATCTATTTTCATTAACATGAATATAAATATGTTCATGTACTATCCCTTATTAAATAAATCAAAGCAAAATCATGGAAAAATATTGCATGTAAATGGAAATGCGTCTTTTTGGGATGGGGGAGGAAAACAGAGGCCCAGTGAGAATATGCAAATTCAGCACAGGTGGACCGACCTGGATTTGAACCCACGACCCCAGAGCTGTGAGACAGACGTGCGAACCACTCATATGCCGGGCCGCCCATTCATAGATAGTAATTATTACATTTTATTATTACTAAATTATTTATGTGTAGTAGACATGCACATGCTTATGGCAGGTGTGATACCGGTGTGTGTCCATAGCGAGCAAAGATGATGTTGCTCACACTGATACTCAGTGAGCTCAGGGTGGTTGTCCTTCTGCCCGGACAAACAAAAAATTAGAGGGAACATTGCTGGCTAATGACTCACACCTGGAAGTGCTCGAGTCATTAGGGGCTGGGCCTGTGATTGGATGACAGGCACAAACAGCCACAAGTCTGGTCTGGGGCCTGACATTTTGGCTCTTTGTGTCTAACTTGTTCGAACCCATGTCCTTGATACATAAAAAAGCATGCCCGCATTTTGCCATCCATCCCAAGACCAAAATGACAATCAGTGAATAATTAAAAGTCACTCAACAATGTGGTTCAAAGACAGAAATCTTTACAACAGTTGACACCAAGTTCTAGAAAGTTTAAAAAAAGGTGAAGGAATTGAAGAATAAAGACATCCTTGGAGAATTTCATCAATCAAACACAAGAAGTGAATTTTACTGTTAAGTTAAACACAACTGATAGTACAATAAACAGTACTGAAATGAAAAGTCAACGCCCACTCTAAATGACCTTAAGGTCAAATTATTTAATTATACAAGCATTTCCTAAACTCTGATAATTGAGAAGAAAATGTTTAAACACTAATTTTGTGATGTCAGTTATATCCACACGGATACAGACTGTTACACTTAAGCACAACTGCATGTGCTATGTGGTATTTAACGACATTATGAGGAAGAGCTGGTAATATAGGATAATTGCATTTGATTGGCTGAGTACGGGCATAATTAAGCATTGTGACAGGCGGCCAAATTCTGGAAACATAGTTGATGTTTGTCTCTACTTTTATACATTACAAAAAAATATACTCTGTATTTATTTCAGATTGAACACAATTATTTTCTCTAAAACAGTGGTTCTTAACCTTGTTGGAGCTACTGGACCACACAAGTTTCATAGACGCATTCACTAAACCCCACCAGTTTCATATACGTTTTCACTTAACCCCAACAGTTTCATATACGCATTCACTGAACCCCACCAGTTTCATATATGTATTCACTTAACCCCATCAGTTTCATATACGCATTCACTGAACCCCACCAGTTTCATATGCGCAATTAGTGTAAAGTAAAATATGATTTTTTTTCAGATTCAAGATACAGTCATACCTCTACTTACGAAAATAATTTGTTCCAAGACTTTTTTGTGACTTGAAAATTTTGTAAGTAGAGGTGTACTTTATATGTAAATTCTCTAATTTGTGCAAGGGTCCTCACACAACTAACAACTAAACACTTTAGAATTGGTCAAAGTGTCCCAATTTTGTATGAAAGATGTGAGGAAATACACAAAAATCAGAGAAAATTATAAGGAAATTATTTATTACTGTCTTAAAATTTAAAAAGCGAATGAAAATGTGCCCCCCCGTCACTGAAATATCTCTCTCATTGGCCGTTGTAGACGTAATACTGGTGTTTGTCCGCCAGATGGTGGCCAGAGCCCGTTTTACCAGGGCTGAAAGCCGTACACTTTGTTGTACATTTTAGACTTTTTCGTGTGCCCTATGTGTGTGAGAATATATGTGCCACGTTGCATTTGCAGTTTTTAATAGTCTAATAATGGAAATTCAAAATGAAATAATGAATGAGGAAATGCATTTACTTTTGGGGGGGATTTTGTAAATTGGATCCTTTTCGTAACTTGAGTCACTCATTTGCCTATAAAAAATTCGTAACCTGAAACGTTCATACCTGGAGGTATTCAGAAATGGAGGCATGACTGTATATAAATTCCTTGCAGCACTGAATAGCCAAGCAATGTCACAATGATGATCTTCTGCCAGTGATGGTCAAGTGGGGCATATTGTCGCGAATACACATAATGAGTCGATGTGTCTTAATCGATGGAGGCTCCAGAGCCCGGGTCACCAAACCCCTAGGGCTCGATCAAACCCAGGTTAAGAACCACTGCTCTAGGATGTGAATGATTAAGGTGTTGTATTTCTCTTTAATAGAGATATTTTAATTTCATTTTTAATATTGGTGTATTTTAGGTTCACCTGGATATATCTCTCCAAAAATACCAATATATCATGTCTGGACCAGTGTATTGTCACTCAATGTAACATTGCAATAGCTTTTTTTTCCTGATGCCAGCCCTTCATTATTCCCAGGGTGTTTCACAACATGCTCATATAACACTCTCTGACTATTTTTATGATTCACATAAAAATAGGCAAATGTATTTAACATAATTTGCTCAAAGCATATTTCGTCGGACAAAAACATTGAAACATACTCCAGACAAATTGGTGTTACAGGAAATTTCCTCAAAGTTTTAATGAGGATCCCCAAGTTCAGAGTCTTTGGCTAATAATCTGATGACATCCGAGAGGTCACTTGCTGCCCTTGTGACGCTGCCATAAGATGGCGGGGAGGACATCATAGAGCCCTCTGCTGTCTCTCCAAATTCGCCCGGCACAGGCCCATAATGATGGATCATAGTTGCTATAAGGCCCTCAGTCTCTGGAGCATTTTCCACATCTACTACAGTCTCAGAAGTGATTTGTCTGTAGAGGTAAGAGGCCTGCTTCATTTGCCGGCACACCAAATGCCTCCTGTAAGACCTCTGAATGATGATTGCCGATACTTCCTCCATTTTATGTCGCAGTGTGGAAGTGATGGGCTCGTGAGAAATATTAGAAGGGTTGGTCATCATAAATTTTTCCTCCATTTGCTGTTTGAGGGCATCCATCTCTCCAGACTCACCCAGGACTCGTTTTGTAAAGGCAAACAAGATATCCAGGCAGTGGATTTTATTGCCACTGACCATGGGGAGGTCCATAGAGATCAATTTGATCTTGTTAGGCTTGGCAATGCGAAGGGGCTCTGACAAAGTGTCCGCAAAACTAGACAGCACGGAAAACTCAATAAACTGTGTGGCCTCTGAGTCAAACTTCTCCCAGACCTCATAAAACATCTCAAAGTCATCTTCACTCAATGGATCTGTACTTTCCTCCGTAGCTACACTAAAGTTCTCTAGAATGATAGCAATATACATATTCACTACAATGAGAAAAGAGATTATTATGTAGCTTACAAAGAAAGCGATGCCCACAGATGGGCTGCCACAGTTACCCCGAGTATTTGTGCCAGTATTGACAAAATTAACATTGCACTCATCTGGTGAGCTGGACATTATTGGGCTCAAAAGGTTGTCCCAGCCAGCCGAGGTACTGATCTGGAAAAGGCAGATCATACTGTTTCCAAAGGTCTCAAAGTTGAACATGTCATCAATTCCATCCTGTTTTTTCACATAGGCAAAGTTTGCCATGCCAAAAATAGCATAGATGAACATGACGAGGAAAAGCAGCAGGCCAATGTTAAACAGGGCTGGCATGGACATCATTAAGGCAAACAGCAAAGTTCTTATTCCTTTGGCAGCACGTATAAGTCGAAGTACACGTCCAATCCTTGCCAGCCGGATGACACGAAACAAGGTTGGAGATACAAAATACTTTTCAATGATGTCGGCAAGAACAATCCCTGTAATGAGAGGAGAAAAAAAATGTTTATTTTTCTTGTGTGTTTGAGTACAGGCGTTTTAGTTTCTTTGGGAAGCCACAGGGAAGGCTACTACTGGGCTGGAAATTCGAAAATATGAATGTTAGCTAGCGGTAGGCCAAAATAGAAAGTGATGTGTCTTTACCTGTTGTGGAGTTAAAAACATTGATTTGCGCTGCATTGATATCATATTTTTAGCGATGATTAACCAATCGCCTAAAAAACACCTCATTTTTTGCCACGTTTGATAAGCATACTCTTTGACTCAAGCAAAACAAATAAATAAATAAGAAACAAGCACAGGCAGATTCTTGCAAATTATTTTTAAAGGTACATAAGGCTGTTGAAGTGAAAATAACTACTCATGTATCTACTTACCCACAATGGAGAGGATAATCACCACAAAATCAAAGATATTCCATGCAACAGTGAAGAAATAACAACGAAGGGCAAAAATCTTGATCAGGCATTCTGTTGTGAAGATCACAATGAAGACCAAATTAATCTTATTGAGAATCAACTCCATGCGGTCCGACTGCTCATCTGTCTCCACCATCATTGTTAGCATGTTAACGATGATCAGCATCATGATCATGATGTCAAAGGCTTGCTTGGACACAAGATCAAAGAAGAAGGCTTGGAGCATGTTCTAAATTGGAGAAGGACGAACACCAATCACCAACTAATTAACAGTCTGAATCAGTCTAATATAATAATAATTCTCATTATTATAGAAATGTAACTATTAAACAAACCATTACATTGTACTACTAAGTAAGAGCTATTCTACACAGATATCTCAAACATTTTTGGACTTGAAGAATGATGTTGTTATTTCACCGTAGGTTTTGGTATTGGCTTTTGTGGCTTTTTACTTCCTAATTTCTTCATAGCATTGTAGTATTTCTTCTGTTCCTCAGTCATAAAAATATCTTGTCCACCTAAGTATAAGAAAAGATATCAAGGTGAAAAAATATTAAAACTTTGAGATCAGTTACTCCCCAGTGCTTTGCCACCATTGATATAAGGGCAAAAGAAAATCACAGAATTACATGCTCAAATACTGCATAAAGTTTCAGTGTTTTGTAGAGTTTATTTTTATTATCATATATTCTCCACAACAGTATCTTGGACCCTCCTGGTATGTTCCTTGGTCCTTATGATGCTCTCTGCACTTTAAACAGAACCCTAAAACTACAACATAGCAGGTGCATTTATAACTTCTAAAGTGGGTGCACTGCGATGAGTAAAGTAAAGGGGCTGAATAATATTGCACGCCCCACTTTCAGTTTTTTATTTGTTAAAAATGTTTAAAATATCCAAGAAATGTTGTTCCACTTCACAAATATGTGAACAATTACGTGACATTCATTTTATGAACCGGAGTACCCGGAGGAAACCCATGCAGGCACTGGGAGAACATGCAAACGCCATACAGATGGACATGGATTTGAACAGAGGACCCCAGAGTTGTGAGGCCAACGCGCTAACATCTCGCACACAAAGGCATGTATTCTATGATAAACTTTTAAATCCCATGATTCACAATAATACTCATCTTTCTTTTCTGTTGATTGAAATTGTCAATAATGACACCGATGAAGAGGTTGAGGGTAAAGAAGGAGCCAAATATGATGAAGACAACAAAGTAAAGGTACATGTAGAGGTTGATTTCTCTGATGGGTTGCTCTTCTACCTGAAAACCAAAAGTTAATTCATTCAAATGTTTGCAATTATATTCACAACTTTTACTCTATGGTGCTGTATGATACACTTACTCCTCTCGAATCAACAGCTGCATGCATTATTTCCATCCAGCCTTTAAATGTTGCCTGCAATACCACATTACACTGAATTAATGCCTTATGTCTTAAACCATTGATGTTTTAATACAAATATATAAATGGTTATTTAGCGACAAAAATTGCTCGTAGGTGAATATAAATAATAAATACCATATTTTCTTACATATAAGCCGTATTTGTAACAAAACAAATGACAGAATCAAGGGTACAGCTTATCTGCGCACAAGACTTATAGCGTTGCTATACTCTTTTTCACCAGTAGATGTTGGCAAATTAACAGTAAGTTTTGCAGTAAGAAAACAACCATCACTAGATGAATTACAAACTTCCTTATGATATTGACCCTAATAATGTGCTTTTGATTATTAGCATACAGTTTCTCAGAAATAACACAAGCGCTGAGTTGTCTTATGAATATGGAGGTGAAAATTGCGAATCAGGGGCGAGAAATTTGAAAATTCAATGATTTTAAAGTAATTTTAAGGGTGCAGCTTATACGCCGGGGGTGTTATATGCGAGAAAATACAAAATAAGAATATATTCTTTTCAAAACATTGACGTCTCTCAGTATATTTGGGTTGTTAACAATTATACAAACTTTTTAAACAGTTTCACCCCAAATTAAGTTTTATAAGAACCTACCACTTGCAGAAGGGAAAGGTACCCTAGCCCAACGTTGTCAAAGTTGACTTTCACTTTTGTCCAGTAGTACTGAGTGTCATTCATGGCCAGGCAGTCTGATTTATTGTTGACGACCAAGAAACTGTGGGTGAAGCCCGTTCTATTTACACACTTTCCAAACTTGCCCGCAAACAGGTTGACTCCCATAATGCTGAAGATGAGCCAAAAGATGAGACATACAAGCAGCACATTCATGATTGAGGGGATGGCTCCAATTAGAGCATTCACAACCACCTGGTGAGCAACACAAAAAAAAAACACACGAGAGTAAGGACGAGGGAACAGTTTTAATTTATGGTCAGCCCGTAAGCTGTTAAATAAAGGGTGAGAGTGTGCAGTCGATCACTTGCATCAATGTGGACGAATTTCAGAGGGCCAATAAAAAGGAAGTAATTTCACATTTGCCATAATTCCAGATTTAAATGATAAAGTAATACATCACAATTTAGCATATCGACTGTATAAAAAGTGTATAGTGCAGGAACAATAGTATAAACATGAAATTGGGGGAAAAAGGCAAGTCACAATTGGAGAATTATTTTATTGGAAACTAGGCGACATTGTTTATATTTGAGAGTTAAATAATAGTACAGCGAGGCTTTTAAAAGGCTTTCTCTAAAACACAAAAATGAGTAAAACTCAGAGCATATATTTGCCTTGAGATACGAGACAAATTTTGAGATACGAGCATACAAGACAGCCAGGTGGCCGAGACACGATAGGGTGCTTATGATTTCTCATCGCATCTCCGTCGTATAAATATCTCTACGAGCACAGAGCGCAGCATTGCATTTTTTTCCTTATTCAGTGCAGAATTAAGAGAAAAATAATGGGTTCAAGGCAAGCAGGTGCAATAAAGGCTAATACGAAGAAGCGTATGATGACAATCAATATTAAGCAAGTAATCGAAAAACATGAGTGGTGCATGCGTGACTTTGCTGACTCGCCAATACGAGTTTTTCAATAATATGCACCATCCTGAAACAGAAGGACGCTATTAAGGATATCAGGCCTTCCAAAGACTAACCATAATTTCCAAGCGGTGTACTGACATTCATAACGAGATGGAGAGCCTTCTATTAATATGGATACAAGATAAACAGTTAGCAGGAGATAGCATGATCGAGTCAATAATATGTGAAAAAAAGCCCGCAGAATATACATGAATTTAAAAGCGAAGCAACCATCAGAAAAAGCCATAGTCCTTCATTTAAATTAAATTTATAATTACGTATCTTATGTTACGAATGCGTTGCTGTCCAACAAGTGTCTTTCTTTCGTTCTTTCTTTCTCTCTCTCTCCCCTGCGCGCACCCTCCGTTGTACTGAATAATAGTTCATTTTAGTATTAAAAAACATCATAACCACTAGTTATTTGTATATCTGTTAGTAGATGGTGAATCAGAACCAATAAAAATATGTTTTTCCATTGTAATATCCTGTTTTTGGTGTTTATTTCAAGGGTAGAGAACAAATTAATTAGTATTTAGATCATTTATGGGAAACGTTGATTTGAGATATGTGTAAATCAACATACAAGCTCGGTCCCAGAACGCATTAAGCTCGTATCTCAAGGTATTACTGTATATTGATGCCAATAGTCTGAAAACTGCATCCCAACAAAATACGTACGATGTAACAGACGTCGCATGGTGTGTAAAACCACGCAATTTCATGCACTGAATGAAGCTAGAGGTGAAGGCTCTCTTGACATACCCAGAAACATTGAGAAATCTTTGTTCTCTGGGTTTATTATATGCACTATCTAGTGTGGATGAACATTTCTGATATGGACATATATTGACATATTTGGTGCTGTTATCTACTTATTTTTATTGTCATTTTGTTTTCAAATGTAGTAGCTGAAGGTTTCTGCATGGGCATTTTTCCCCTACAATGATGTTATGATTATCTAGATAATCAGTATGTATCAGTGTTGTTTTTGTTCTCACCCTCATGCCCTCAAATCTGGATAGGGCTCTGAGAGGTCGCAAAGCCCGGAGAGTCCTCAGTGATTTGATTGCAGTAAAATCTGAATAACCCAGTGAGTTTGCCACCAGGCTTATCAGAGACACCTAAAACAGGAAATGGAATATGGACTGAGTCTTATTAGGAACAAATGTGGAGCACAACAAAAACAGCCAGACACTCAAATACAAAGCTACAGGAAGAGGAGAATAGAATGAAACAATCCTTCTAAGGTCTCAGAAAAAAAGAGAAGAGAAAAATTACTTTTTGTTGTCGTGATTTTGGGATATTCCCCAGTTAGGATAAGAGAATTTGTGAGATTGAGGTTTGGTTTGTTTGTTGAACCGATTTTAGAACATTTAAACTTCCACTCTATTATACAACCAAAACAGACAAAACAAAATGGCGTTTCGTTGTTGAATGACCCGTGGGTGATTAATATCAATGAACTTGGAAGGATGTCAATGGAAGTCAAGAGTGACCAAACACTGAAAACTATGCATATGCAGTGCCTCGAAAAAGTATCCGGCCCTCTTGAACTTTTCAACCTTTTGCCACATTTCAGGCTTCAGACAAAATATAAACCTTTTTTTGTCAATATCTAGAAGTGGGGGGGGGGGGGGGGTGGATGTCTTTATCAGTTTTGCACAATGAGAGACAAAAATTCTCGTTCATTGTTCCTTATCAAACAGCTCAGTGAGGTTGGACGCTCTGCCAAGATTCTCAATTGGATTCAGGTCTGGATTTTGACTTGGCTATTCTAACACCTGGCTATCTTTATTTGTGTTGATTTCATGCCAAACATGTTGATTTGGTTTCATCTGACCAGAGCATGTTTGGTGTGTCTCTAGGGTGGCTTGTGGCAAACTTTAAACAAGACATTTTGAGAAATGGTTTTCTTGCTAACACTCTTCCATAAAGGCCAGATTTGTACTATGTAAGACTAATTGTGATCCTATGGACAGACTCTCCCACCTCAGCTGTAGATCTCTGCAGTTCATCCAGAGTGATAACCCTCTTGGCTCTATCTCTGATCAGTCTTTTTCGAAGTAAAAGTTTAGAGTGACGGCTTGGTTTTGGTTGATTTGAAGTGGTTTGATGTTCTTTCCATTTCAATATGATTGCTTGCACAGTGCTCCTTGAGATGTTTAAAGCTTTGGAAATCTTTTTGTATCCAAATCCAGCTTTAAACTTCTCCACAACAGTATGTTCCTGTTGTGTTCCTTGGTCTTCATAATGCTCTCTGCACTTTATACAGAACCCTGAGACTATCACAGAGCAGGTGAATTTATAAAGACTTGTTGTTTCTTGCCATTCATTCATTTTCTGAACCACTTTATCCACCTTGCATGTTTTTGGAAAGTGGGAGGAAAATTGGAGAGCCCAGAAAAGCGGACAGGCAAAGTCTACACAGGGGGACCAAACTGGATTTGAACCCAGAACCCAAGAACTGTGAGGCCTACACACTAACCACTCATCTGCCGGGTCACCCCAGTTTCTTGTCAAAAACTTTCAGTTCTATATCTTTATGTTTGAAGCCTGAAATGTGGCGAAAGTTTGAAAAGTTCAGGATGGGCAAACACTTTCCCAAGTCACTGTATGTACATAATCTATCCGTATATGTATACTCAGATATATATTCAAATAGTATATTGATATATATCAAATAGAGTGAGTTTTATAAAGAATCTGTAACAAATGTGCCAAATAAATTACCAGTTTTTAGCCAATGAGATGTTTAAAATAATTTAGCCCACATAAAGGTCCCAATGACCTGAATTTCTTTATAAAAGTCAATTTACAGATGTTCTTTTCCGACGTATCTAAAGAAGATGCTGAAGATTGATAGTAGAAAAAAAGAACAAAGGGGAGGGAGGGAGTTTCTTTGAGTGACCACCAATTTCGGAAAAAAAATTAAAGCACATATAAAAGTTGTAGTAACGTAACAATAAATGTTTTATCAAGTACAAAAGTCGAGTTTTCAAATAAACAAATCAAGCAAGCTCAACTACAGAAAATCTGCTAAGCACTCAATTAATTACATCAATTATTTACAATACAATAATCTTTGTTAATATTCAAGTTAATGAATAATTAATTATAATAAATAGGCTGAACTGATAGGCTTGATCTTCTGTAGATAGACCATATAGTATGTGGCGCTCAATTGTTTTGATAAAAAAGCCAAAGTCCTGAAGTGCCATGAACTGATGAATTGACAAAACGACTTTTCATTTTTTTTCTCTTGAAAAATACCTTTTTTTTGTAAACAGTGGCTTTTGGTATCATAACAAACTTCATATAGGAGAAAAAAAGACATTTTTGATGCAGATGCGAGTTTTACTCCTAGAGTTTATACTCACCTGAGACCTAATAACTAAAACTTACCCTAACAATAGAGCGGTCAGTAGCAATCTGTATAACAGCGAGTAAAATCACAATAAGTCAAGCCAGGCCACTGCATGTCTCGGGCAATTTGGTAGATGTCATGACTTTGTATGTCCATTTATTTAATTTAAATGCATATGGTGATCCAGTTTAAATGACTGGATGCATTTATCAAAATATTTTAATTTGGACCGAAATGCTACTATTCAAATAAAATGTGTAAAAAATCGTATTCTTCGTTGCAAATCAGTTCCGGGCGTGAACATCCCTGAAAAATTCTCTGACAATTACAAGGGATTAAGGCCCTCAAAGCAATCAAATATCAATTCAGCCTGGTATGGGGTTCAACCTGAACTTAATCTTGCATGCACATTATTATTTGTCCACTTACATCCACAATGAGAAAGTCGAGCCAGCACCAGTAGTTGGTGAAATACTTCTTGAAGCCATATGCAATCCATTTGAGGAACATCTCCAGTACAAAGATGTAGGAAAAGACCTTGTCTGAATACTCCAGTATAACTTTTATGACTTTTCTCTTCTCAATGTAGATATCCTCAAATGCCTGCAGTCGAGAAATAACAGTGTGAAAAACTTTACAAAATAGTTAAACGGGAGCTAACAGGCTAAGGGGGGGGGGGGGGGGGGGGGGCACTGATAAAATGCAACGCTGCGCTCAGTGCTCGCAGAGATGTTACAAAAAGGTAGTTGTGACCGGAGATATTACATGAGGAGTGCGGGGGAGAGAGAGCCAGTGCCCCTGATGTTCTTATGAGCAGCCAACGAGAAGTAATATACGATACTGCTCGTATTAGCGATCGCTCCGGCATTCACGCTGAGTGACGGGAAAAAAACGCGGGAAAATGAAACACTCTGCCCAGTGCTCGTAGATATCTGTTATACACGAAAGAGATGCGGTAAAAAAGACAGCCTCTCATTTCTTGGGCACCTGGCTTTCTCATATCTCAAAAATGTTCTCGTAACTAGAGATAATTATTAGTAATAGTAGTGGTAGTAGTAGTAGTAGTAGTGGCAGTAGTGGTAGTAGTGGTAGTAGTGGTAGTAGTGGTAGTAGTGGTAGTACTGGTAGTAGTGGTAGTAGTGGTTGTAGTGGTAGTAGTAGTAATAGTAGTCATAGTAGTAGTAGTAGTAGTGGTAGTAGTAATAGTAGTCATAGTAGTAGTGGTAGTAGTAGTAGTAATAGTAGTAGTGGTAGTAGTAATAGTAGTCATAGTAGTAGTGGTAGTAGTAGTAGTAATAGTAGTAGTGGTAGTAGTAGTAGTAATAGTAGTCATAGTAGTAGTAGTAGTAGTAGTAATAGTAGTCATAGTAGTAATAGTAGTAGAAATAGTAGTCATAGTAGTAGTAGTAGTAGTAGTAATAGTAGTCATAGTAGTAGTAGTAGTAGTAATAGTAGTCATAGTAGTAGTAGTAGTAGTAGTAATAGTAGTCATAGTAGTAGTAGTAGTAGTAATAGTAGTAATAGTAGTAGTAGTAGTAATAGTAGTCATAGTAGTAGTAGTAGTAGTAGTAATAGTAGTCATAGTAGTAGTAATAGTAGTCATAGTAGTAGTAGTAGTAGTAGTAATAGTAGTCATAGTAGTAGTAGTAGTAGTAGTAATAGTAGTCATAGTAGTAGAAGTAGTAGTAATAGTAGTCATAGTAGTAGTAGTAGTAGCAATAGTAGTCATAGTAGTAGTAGTAGGAGTGGTAGTACTAGTAGTAGTAGTAGTAGTAGTAGTAGTAACAGTAGTCATAGTAGTAGTAGTAGTAGGAGTGGTAGTACTAGTAGTAGTAGTAGTAGTAGTAGTAGTAGCAGTAGTAGTAGTAGTAGTAATAGTAGTCATAGTAGTAGTAGTAATAATAGTAGTCATAGTAGTAGTAGTAGTAGTAGTAGTAGTAGTAATAGTAGTCATAGTAGTAGTAGTAATAATAGTAGTCATAGTAGTAGTGTAGTAATAGTAGTCATAGTAGTAGTAGTAGTAATAGTAGTCATAGTAGTAGTAGTAGTAGTCATAGTAGCAGTAGTAGTAATAGTAGTCATAGTAGTAGTAGTAATAGTAGTCATAGTAGTAGTAGTAGTAATAGTAGTCATAGTAGTAGTAGTAGTAATAGTAATATTAGTAGTAGTAGTAGTAGTAATAGTAATATTAGTAGTCATAGTAGTAATAGTAATCATAGTAGTAGTAGTAATAGTAGTCATAGTAGTAGTAGTAGTAGTAGTAATAGTAGTCATAGTAGTAGTAGTAGTAGTAATAGTAGTCATAGTAGTAGTAGTAGTAATAGTAGTCATAGTAGTAGTAGTAGTAGTAGTAATAGTAGTCATAGTAGTAGTAGTAGTAATAGTAGTCATAGTAGTAGTAGTAGTAATAGTAGTCATAGTAGTAGTAGTAGTAATAGTAGTCATAGTAGTAGTAGTAGTAATAGTAGTCATAGTAGTAGTAGTAATAGTAGGCATAGTAGTAGTAGTAGTAATAGTAGTCATAGTAGTAGTAGTAGTAATAGTAGTCATAGTAGTAGTAGTAGTAATAGTAGTCATAGTAGTAGTATTAGTAATAGTAGTCATAGTAGTAGTAGTAGTAATAGTAGTCATAGTAGTAGTAGTAGTAATAGTAGTCATAGTAGTCATAGTAGTCATAGTAGTAGTAGTAGTAGTAGTAGTAGTAGTAGGAGTGGCAGTAGTAGTAGTAATAGTAGTCATAGTAGTAGTAGTAGTAATAGTAGTCATAGTAGTCATAGTGGTCATAGTAGTCATAGTAGTCATAGTAGTCATAGTAGTCATAGTAGTCATAGTAGTCATAGTAGTCATAGTAGTCATTGTAGTAGTAGTAGTAGTAATAGTAGTCATAGTAGTCATAGTAGTCATAGTAGTAGTAGTAGTAATAGTAGTCATAGTAGTCATAGTAGTAGTAGTAGGAGGAGGAGTGGTAGTAGTAGTAGTAATAGTAGTCATAGTAGTAGTAGTAGTGGTAGTAGTAGTAGTAGTAGTAGTGGTAGTAGTAGTAGTAGTAGTAATAGTAGTCATAGTAGTAGTAGTAGTACTAGTAGTGGTGGTGGTAGTAGTAGTACTAGTAGTGGTGGTGGTGGTAGTAGTAGTACTAGTAGTGGTGGTGGTGGTAGTAGTAGTAGTACTAGTGGTGGTGGTAGTAGTAGTAGTAGTAGTACTAGTAGTGGTGGTGGTAGTAGTAATAGTAGTACTAGTAGTGGTGGTGGTAGTAGTAGTAGTAGTACTAGTAGTGGTGGTGGTAGTAGTAGTAGTAGTACTAGTAGTGGTGGTGGTAGTAGTAGTAGTAGTACTAGTAGTGGTGGTAGTAGTAGTAGTAGTAGTACTAGTAGTGGTGGTGGTAGTAGTAGTAGTAGTAGTACTAGTAGTGGTGGTGGTAGTAGTAGTAGTACTAGTAGTGGTGGTGGTAGTAGTAGTAGTACTAGTAGTGGTGGTAGTAGTAGTAGTAGTAGTAGTAGTAGTACTAGTAGTGGTGGTGGTAGTAGTAGTAGTAGTAGTGGTAGTAGTACTAGGAGTGGTGGTGGTAGTAGTAGTAGTACTAGTAGTGGTGGTGGTAGTAGTAGTAGTACTAGTAGTGGTGGTGGTAGTAGTAGTAGTAGTAGTACTAGTAGTGGTGGTAGTAGTAGTAGTAGTACTAGTAGTGGTGGTAGTAGTAGTAGTAGTAGTACTAGTAGTGGTGGTAGTAGTAGTAGTACTAGTAGTGGTGGTAGTAGTAGTAGTAGTAGTAGTACTAGTAGTGGTGGTAGTAGTAGTAGTAGTAGTAGTAGTTGTTTTTATGCGTGAACTAGATGGAGCTGTGATAATTTTTATAAAACGATTAACAAATATTCATTGATTCATTTTCAGAAGGGCTTATCCTATTACAGCTAACTATGGTCAGCAGGCAGCTAATCGTAGGTCACAGGGAAACGGACAACCATTCACGCTCATACTAATAATTAAGGGCAATTTAGAGTCATCAACCAGCCTACCTTGCATGTTTTTGGGATGAGGGAGAAAACCAGTGTACCCGGAGAAACCCTGCGCAAGTCCGAGGAGAACATGTGAACTCCCCACAGGAAGGTCCAAAGCTGGAATGGAACCCCCAGCCCCAGAATTGTGAGGCCGACACACTACACACTTTTGCTTTGGGACGTCTTGATAAACAAATCTTGATCAGTATATAAGGCGCATCGGATTATAAGGCGTTCTGCTGGCTTTTGAAGAAGTGTTTTAGTTGCATCTTATAGAACAGAATAATTACGTTACATTTTCACCCTTTGTAATAAGTCTTTCAAGTTTGAATTCATCCTATTGTCCTTACGAATGAATACAGAATAATTGTTGTTTAATAGGCTATTTGCACACAAACCAATATTCTTTACGGCAGTCACCACTTCATGTGATCTGAACAAGTCCATGAGAAAATTGAGCTTCATCTGTAAAAAAATTCCATTGTTTGGTTGTCAAATTGCAACTCCATGATATGATAGGCCTTATTGGGATTCTGTCAATGACAGTGCTTCTCAATTATTTTCTACTGGCCATGCATTACCCCTTTCACAATAAATCCCCCCAAAAAATATTTTTCTATAAATTTTAAGTACACTTTTGTATAACTCCCTGAGCAAACTCTGACAGTGAGCGTGCCACTGCATTGTAGCCTGGCAAATATAGTATGATTCTTAAGTCAGAAGCTTCCAGGTATCGGTTTGCGCCTCTCTGGCATCACCCTTCAATCCCCAGAGGTGCTTGCCCCACTATTTGAGAAGCACTGCTATCTTGATATCAACCAAGGTATTACACCCACATCCTCAGACAAATAGGGAATTAGAACATTCATGGAACAATGATTCATTCATAATATCTATGCTCAATGAAGCAACCAATTCATTCATTCATTCATCGTTCGTACAGCCCATCTTCGAAAGGGTTATGGGAAATGTTCCCTCTAATTTTTTGTTTGTCTGGGCAGAAAGACAACCTCCCTGAGAACACCGAGTACAAGTTTGAGCAACATCATCATTGCTCGCTATGGGCACACCCCAGTATCACACCTGCCATAAGCATGTGCATGTCTACTACACATAAATAATTTAGTAATAATAAAATGTAATGATTAATATCTATGAATGGGCGGCCCGGCGGAGTGCGTGGTTCACACGTCTGCCTCACAGCTCTGGGGTCCTGGGTTCAAATCCAGGTCGGGCCACCTGTGCTGAATTTGCATATTCTCACTGGGCCTGTGTGGGTTTTCTCTGAGTACTCTGTTTTCCTCCCACATCCCAAAAAGATGCATTGTAGGCTGATTGGACACTCTAAAATTGTCCCTTAGTATGGGTCTGAGTGTGCATGACTGTCTGTCTCCTTGTGCTTTGCGATCGGATGGCCACCAAAGTCATCAGGGATAGAATTGATAAAGTGGATAAAGCGGTTCAGAAAATGAATGAAAAAATATCTATGAAAAAAAACATCTTCATAAATTCCATTAGAATATGCACAAATACGACTTAAATTTTACCTTATTTTACACATCTGTCCTTCTGATTTCTCATTCTCGTTCAAATGACTTTTCTGCTGAATGTGTCACTTGAGATAGTCAATTTCCATTTATATGCAATATTTTTCCATGATTTTGCTTTGATTCATTTAATAAGGGATAGCACATATCAATTAACATATTTATATTCATGTTAATGAACATATATATGTAAGATTGTAGCCGAGGGCTAATTTCCATTTATATTGTGTAGGTTGAAGACAAACGATCACACACACTAGACACTACGCGGATGCACACACAATCACACACACAGCAGATTTAGACAGTTCTCACCCGATTTCACCAATTGTTTTTCTATTTGCACAGTAAAGTAAAAAGGAATGTATTAAGAAATATTAAAATGTATTTAAAAAAAGATAGAAGGGCTGTAAAATACAAAAAACATAAGAGTGGACAGAGCTACTGTCACTGACCACCATGTGAACGGGGCCATCATGGGAGAGGGAGAAAAAAAAGTTGGGATTTTTTTTTGTGCGCGCCATATGATTGCTGCTGCGCAGAGAAGACGAGAGTAGTACGTAATTGCGCACTCGCACAGTTTAGAGGGAACATTGGTTGTGGGGATTGCTGTCTAACCCAGCTGTCTTTGGACGAAAAGCAGACTAGTCCCTAGACTGGTCGCCAGTCAGCCGTTGGCCACACAGAGAGACAAACGACCATCCGCACCCCAGGAAATGAGCCCATGCCTGCCCGCCCTCAAGTCAGGCGAGTTAGTAACACATTCTAACAGTGCTAATCATAAAATAATTTTCTATTTACGATCTATTTGTACATTTTTATAAAGTTCAAATAAGTAACCTAAAAATAGTTGCATTTTCCCTCTACTTGTTCTTTAGAAAGACTTATGACCAATTCAGGCATGTCTGTACTTATGTTTATAAACAAGGCAACTCTTAACCTGGAGCGATATTTACTAAGCCTCCAATTCCATTTCGAGCAACAGTTTATGGCGTATAAATGCTTTCAATTGATTCATGCTTGATATGTACTAAGGATTTGGAATTTGCAATTTCTGTGTAGGCAGTGTTTTAGACACAGAAAAAAGCCCTTGTGAGCAGTTTTAAGGAGGTTGAACGTACTATTTGCGATTTCTGCTTAGATAAAAACTGTGATAAACTGTGATAAAAACAAATAAATTGTTGTGAGCAGTTAAATGAGGTTTTACGAAGACATTAATACCTTGACATACAAATGCCCCAACATACAAGAAATTTGAGATACACGTAAAATTCCGAGCAAATATTTGCCTTCAGATATGAGACAAATTTTGACATACGAGCATACGAGACAGCCAGGGGGCCGAGACGCTGCTTATTTTTAACGGTGCATTGTCTTTCTTGCCGCATCTCTCTCGTGTAAAGATATTTAAGAGCACCGGGAAGATTTTCACATGTATTCCGTGTCTTTGTGTTAGTCATGGCAGAATTAATGGAAAAACAATGGGTCCAAAGCAAGCAGGTTTTTCATTTTTCAATTATTGCGGCCATGTCTGATCTACATAATCCGCGATATTCAAGGGATTACTGTAAGCAATTTCAGCACATTCACGGCCATGCTCACTCCTAGCCGCCCTCGAATAGTGCGGGTTAACTATTTTTTATTCTATTTTAATCACACAGCATACGTTAAATTAGGATGATACTGTACCAGAGCGCCACTGCTGAGAAGGATCATAAAAATGATGAAGGTCTCAAACCAGCTGTGTTCCACAATCTGGTAGCAGGTCTTTCTCAGTCTCCACCAGGCCTGGCCCAAACCTTGGCTGATGTCAATTTCACAGCACGGGCAGTGTTTCACGCAAACTATAAGTAACATGTAAACGCACGGAAAACAAATATATTGAAACATGACGCACAACAAGCAAAACCCTTAAAATGTTGATATTTATTAGAAGAGAATTAAATCTCTTGAAAGGAAATGTAAAGTAACTTGTATACAAACATTCTGGGAAGCATTCCTCTGGCTCTAAGCACCCTTCAGCGAGATCAGATAAATTGTCCAGCTCCTCACCAGGCTTCTTCAGATCAACCGTGCTGCCTTCTGACAGGCTTATCATCTCCTGGGAGGTAGGAAATTTCGGGGTTAGCAATTCACAACTCAACTATGAACATTTACAATGCCAGTACCAGGAAAAATTGATATATTTAAAACTAGAGGAGCACTTTGAGAGTGTACAACTCTGTCTAAACACCCACATTCAATTTGGTCCTGTTACCCTAAAATTGAATAGCCTTTTCTGCTTAATATTGCAAATACACTGGTACCTCGACATGCAAGTGCCCCGATGTACGAGCAATTTGATATTTGAGTAAAATTTTGAGCAGATATTTATCCTCAGATACGAGTAAAATTTTGAGCAGATATTTATCTTGAGATCCGAGTAAAATTTTGAGCAGATACTTATATTGAGATACAAGTCCATTTCTGATATATGAGCAGACAGCGGAACGCGAGATGCTGCTCATAAGAACATCATGGGCACTGTCTCTCCCCGCAATTCCCCAATGAAATGTCTTTGTGGTCGTAACTCCCTCGTGTAATGTCGCTGCAAGTATTTTTCTTTTCCCATTAGTCATTGAGAATGGCGAGGGCATCGCTAATACGATTTATATAGACTACTTCTCGTTGACAAGTGATCGTCCGTTACTCTATTGTGTGCAACATTTTGGGAATATTTTGAAGGGAGTACAAAATCAAACAACCCCCGATATTGACTGAAAGTCAGTGTGGAGGCAGGGCGAATAGAGCCAACTCCGGAGAAAAAAGGTATCAAAATGTCACACAAAATTAGAATTAAGATTAGTTTTAGGCTAGATTAAACTTATTTTTGAGTGCGTCTGCACGGTAATACAAGTTTATTTAAATTTGTTTATGTTATGAGCGTGTTTGCCGTGCAAAAAGTAATATACAAATAAAAATGTTTTTTCAATCCAATATCCTGTTTTGTGTGTTTTTTCAGACGGTTGGAACTAATTAATTTGTTTTTAGTTCATTTCTATGGGAAAAGTTCAAGTTCGACATAGTCTCAGAATGCATTAAGCTGGTATTACTGTATAACCTACAAGTTTGATAAAAAAAAAACGCCTCATTGTTTAGAGCAGGTGTCCATTACGTAGATCGCGATCTACTGGTAGATTGCTCGACGGTAATATTTTGATCCCCACCCTCTGTCCATATCCTTAGCTAGGCTCTTATGAATTTGGAATGTCACCAGTAAGTTTTAGCGTGAATCGAGAGTGGATTTTCACCCCAGTACCTTACCGCTCCCATACATGTTGATATAGTCTAATGTGTATCATTACATAATTGCTGAGCTTTGTCAGTGGCCTGTAAAAAATACTGATGTGGAAAGTTAAGTCCTTGAAATGTAGATCTTGGAGGAAAAACGTTTGTATACCCCGGCAGTAAGCCATGTGTGATACCTTTCCACAAATGTGGTATATCAGAAGTGCAATCAGTGGATTGCAGTGAAGCGTTTCCCATTTCAGCAAAAACCTTGTTGGGTAAAGTGCCTATTGAACAAAAAGGTGCACCCTCAGCGACCTTCCAGGACAACTTTGCCCACCCCTGAATTCTAACCCTATCAACAAAGTAGATAGTGGGATGTTGGCTCATTGAAAAGTAGATCTTAAAGCAAAAAAGTATGAGCGCCCCAGGTGTAAAGGTTCACTCGCCTGACTTTGGTGCAGGCAGGCGTGGGCATCATTGCCCCTGGTGGCGCTATGACTGTGAGTGCCTATGGTCATTTGTCTCTGTGTGCCTTATTATTGAATGACAACCAGTCTAGGATGTAGTCTGCCTTTTGCCCAAAGTCAGCTCACCAACAATCCCCGCAACCATTTGAGGATGCGCGGTATGAAAGATGAATGAATGAAAAGTTTGATATAAAAAAAAAAAAAACGGTTCTATTTCATTCCTCGTGACTGCCAGAGGTGGTGCCTGCAAGCACTGAGTACCAATGCCAACCAAGTCTCCTATGACCTCAGGTTGACCCTGGGAAGAGTATATAGTTCCGGTGTAACCATAATTCCTGTCCCTAATTTCTTCGTGCGCTTGTAGCCTTGTGACAAGTTATTATAATTTCCACTTGCATAAATAGCTGCCAGATTTTGACTCACTGGAGCAAACTCACCTACATACATTCCCTTTCACTCACCTTTATTCCTCAATACAGTAATCATCAGATTTGACCTTGTGGTAAAAACAAAGCATATTTACATAATCTGAATCTGTGGGCTGGTGGCCAGGCTTTATCTTATAAAAAATGTCTGGACTGGTCATCCTCATGATCTAGATTACGGAGAGAAATGTACGTGATGTATAGTATTAAATTACCTGGATACAGTAGCAAATATTGTATGCCTGTTTTAAAAGGTTCTCAAAAATGTACCTCCTGACTGAAATAATATAATAACAAAGGGCTACATTTTGAAAAACGTGAATCCCTATGAACCAAATGATTTTTTTTTCTTTTTCTTTTTACAAAACTACTAAAGCCCAAAACTAAGGAGGAGTGGTATAATCACTCACCAATTCAGGACAAAGTTACACCAACAGGCCACAGCTCAAAAAGAGATTGCAAAATGTGTGCAATATTAATAATAACAAGAATTTATTATACTTTATTGTACATTTAAATTTACTCTTAGAAACAAATTTTGACACTCTCAAACTGCAACCCTATACAATAATTCTTGGTACATTATAAAAAGTACACTAAAAACACACCGGATTATAATGCACAGTAGTGCATCAATCAATCCACTACATTTATTATGTATCTTACTTGGGAACAGATGGTTTCCATGAGCCTCCCTAAGTTGCTCACATGCTCATAAATGTTAGGAATAGATAGTTATTGTTTTTCCATTGCCTTCTTCCTGTATTCTGATGTTCATTTCCCTACTCTGGTTTGTCGCTCCTGTCTTGCCGTTGCGCTCACGTATCTGCGCGTCATTTCAAATTAGTTCTTGCAAATTTGTGCCTCGAGATCCGAAAAAGATCCAAGTTACCAAATCCCCCCAAAATTAAATGCATTTCCGGTATCCGTTATTTTATTTTGAAATTGTTGGGGATGGATCGACTCTTCTTTTATAACCTCACTACACTCTACTGGGCTCTCATTGGCTGTCTCACAACAACCACATGTTTCAAGATTCTCTTCATTATTTTTGACTGCCATTCGTCATCACTGAGTTCTGACAGTGTTTTTGAAGAGTTTTTCCAAGTGTGGATAAAACAGCTGCATCTGTTTTTATCAGCATTCCTCCGAGGAAAATTACCAGCGCAAATGAAAAGAAGTAGTCAGCGAGGAGCATAAAATCAAACTCAGCAATCCAAGAGCAATATAACAAGAAGGCGGACGATGAGTGAGCAGTGAGCATTCTAACAGAAAAAATAAAAGAAATGCTGGAGAAATTTCAGGAATTTTATATCTTTGTTGAAAAAACACATCCCAAAACTCTTCATGGGGTGTGTGATCGCCTATGCACTATAGAAAAATGATTAAAAGTCGTCAAAGGCAATCGTCTTTGGGTACCTAGTTCTTTTTCCAAAATGTCCGTCAACCAGCTGTTAGGATTGCTTGGTTTTATGCTTTTTTCCCCCCTGGTGTCCTCCCACATCCCCAAAACATGCAGCATAGGCTGGTTGAACACTCTAAATTGCCCCTAGGTCTGAGCGTGACCGTAAATGGTTGTCCATCTCCTTGTGCCTTACAAATGTCTGGCCACCGATACAGGGTGTCCGACGCCAGGTACCTATAGTTAGCTGAGATAGGCGGCCCCCGTGAGCCTTGTGAGGATAAGCGCTTCAGAAAATCAAAGAATGAATGTGTATATTATGGTGCCAGTTATTGAAAAATTGACCTCTCAGAACTGTGGCTAAAAATAATGTAAAATCACTATATTAATATTCATTTCTCTTCTGGTTGTGATGTTTTGTGTAAGTATTTTTTCTTTTTAACTACAACGCAATTTGGCGGCTCGGTGGCACGACTGGCTAGTGCGTCGGCCTCACAGCTCTGGGGTCCTGGGTTTAAATCAAGGTCACGTTCACCGGTGTGGAGTTTGCATGCTCTCCTGTGTGGGTTCCTTCCGGGTACTCCAGTTTCCTCCCACATTCCAAGGACAGACTGATTGGACACTCTAAATTACTCCTAGGTATGACTGTGAATGTGCATAGTTGTCCTTCTCCTTGTGCCCTGCCATCGACTGCCCACCGATTCAGGGTGTCCCCTGCCTCTGGCCCGGAGTCAGATGGAATTGGCTCCAGCACCCCCGCGACCCTGATGCGGATAAGTCGGTTCAGATGAGATGACACAATGCAATGTGTTTGGTGTTAAACCTGAGGTATGTTGTGTTATAAACAGAAGACAAACTGTGTCAGACTTACTTTCTGGTTTTCATCCTCTGATGAATCAGACATTTCCTCCTCCTCCATTAACTCCACATCCGATTCTCCAGGTGCGATTGGAACAATAATTGTCAAGTTTGGGTTTGTCATGTAGCTGTCCTCTTCTGGTACGATGTACTTCTCTCCATCAATTTTGTGAATTCCACCGTTACTTTCCACGTGATTCCCAACAATCTTGAAGCCCTTACAGTTATCTTTCTTAGCTTTCTTCCGTCTGCAGTTCAAAGTGTGGTTGAAGAGGTGGATCGTACTTGTGACAAGCCAAGAAAGACCAGTGTGGATGCGAGCGATAGCAAGTTGGATATTATTCAAATCACCATCCTCATCTGGAGCAGAAAGGTTGTCAGAGCTGAATGAACTGAGCAGCAGGGCAAGGAAAAGATTCAGTACCTATGGAAACACAATAAAATATTTTTGTAAGCCTCAAGAGTGATAGCGATTTCTTCTCATACATTCATACTTAGGTTTACTTAGACAGTAGTACCTACACGCTAAATCATTAATTATTCAAGCACTATTGTACAGCAACCTTTTATGCTTTATGAATGAGCCAATTATCACATACTCTATGTGTGAAGACGTTAACTTTGCCATGCCTATTTAAATCTGACAATATAGAAAAGCTGTGCTTTCAGTTATTTTAAACTTGATTTTTCTAGCATTCAACTTCCAGGTAATTTGTCTACAAGCTTACAGAGCATCAGGGGGAAAACACACTGCACCGTATGTACACGTGCGTGTGTGCATATGTGATGTGCACAGTTGGTGCAAAAGGATCATCTTTAGACAGTCAAAGATGGGGAGCATGAGCAGTTGATTAGTGATGAATGACCTTTGACTTCATCGCCCCTTAATCACCCTGGATAATATCTTGGATAAACAGCTTTCCAGCGATTCATGTGCAGAAGACTATTCTGTACCCGAGACAAGGCCTACTGTGGTAGTCATAACGTCTATGCCCTAACAAGGTAATAGAATAACTAGTACAATCTACAAGTGTATACAGGAGAAAAAATACAATTTCAATTGATTATGTTTTGAGCTGGTGTAATTTTGCCAAATTATTGATAGCATAACAGACAGATGTGCATTTACTGTACCGTAATAGGATGTAAAATTTACTGTAAATACCTCTATAGCTACAGATTTCTCTAAAAACAATGTATTTAAATCTATTTGTTCTTAAAATTCCTTTTTTTGCATCATGTGTGACATTGTGCGTCAATTGAAAATTGTAATGAATTTTGAAGCACAAAAATGGTAAATTTATAATAATTAATCACAAAGCGGATTAATTTTTGATGGCAGGAGTTTTTGTGCAGGCCCCCTGTGACTGAGTGGTTAGTGAGATGACCTCATAGTTCTGAGTTAAAGGGTTTCAATCCCAAGTCCTGACTTTCCTGTGTGGAGTTTGCACGTTGCTTTCAAGGGTTTTCTCTGGATACCCAAAACATGCATGGTAAACTGGTTCAACACTCTAAATTGCCCCTAGGTATGAATGGGCGTGAATGGTTGTCTGTCTCTTGTATAATATGAGATCAGAAGAGAATAAGAGGTGGTTTATGTCACAGGAGCCCAATTTTTTTTAACCTTGTGAGCCAGGGCCTGGCTCAAAAGTGTATTCTTGTGGCAAAAATGTATTTGTTTCATCAAGTAAATCAATGTTAATTTCATTCATTCCTTACTTCTTCGCTCATTCATTCATTTTCTTTATCCTCACTATGGTCAAGGAGGGTGCTGGAGCTTATCCCAGCTGACTCTGGACCAGAGGCGGGAGACACCCTGTATCTGTGGCCAGCCGATTGCAGAGCACGAGGAGACGGACCATTCACGCTCACACTCATTCCAAGCGGCAATTTAGAGGATCCAATCAGCATACTTTGAATGCTTTTGAAATGTGGGAGGAAACCAGAGAACTTGGAGAAAACCCACTCAGGCCGAGGACAACATGAAAAACTCCACACAGGTGTACCGAACCGGATTTGATCCCAGGACTTCGGAGCTATGAGGCCAACGTGCTAGCCACTCAACCGCCGGGCTGCCCCAATTTTAATTGTGGCCACAAAAAAAATAATTAATTTTAATTTGAGCTACAAAAATTAATAATCGAACATTATTGTGATATATTTCAGCTCCCAAGGCGGCCCGGTGGCGCGAGTGGTTAGTGTGTCGGCCTCACAGCTCTGGGGTCCTGGGTCGACGTGACTTGAACCCTAGGCCAGCTACTTTCACCATAAAAAAAAAACATTCATGAAGGTCTAAATTTGCAATTGTGAATGCCTATTTTTAGGTGTTAGGGTCCAGTCCTGTGATCGACCAGTGATCAGTACAGATGGATGAGCGATACATGAATGGTTTGATAGTCAGAAAACTACATGAATGGACTCACCACTAAGTTTCCAATGACCATGACCAGCATGAACACAAGGATGCAGAGGGGTTGCCCTGCTACTTCCATACAATCCCACATGGTTTCAATCCACTCTCCACACAGCACCCTGAACACAATCAGGAAGGAGTGAAAGAAGTCTTTCATGTGCCAACGTGGAAGCTGACAGTCATGAGAGATCTTGCACACACAGTCCTGGTAGTTCTTGCCAAATAACTGCATGCCCACTACAGCGAAGATGAAGACGATGATGGCCAACACCAGTGTTAAGTTTCCCAGAGCACCAACTGAGTTGCCAATGATTTTTATTAGAGTGTTGAGGGTCGGCCAAGACTTGGCCAGCTTGAAGACACGTAACTGATAAAGAGATCAAGGTGGAGAAACATAAAATCAAAATGTTGTAACCTCCTATTGGTGGTGGCTGAACAAAGATTAGTAAAACACAGATATTCTTTAAAAGTGCTGTAAATTCAAAGCAAAAATGGAAAACTTGTTGGATTGGGCAAATGTAAAGACACATTTAAACAATAAGTGCCATACTGACTGTTAATCATACTTGCTAGCATTGATGCTAATGTGGTTGGTATGTTTCGTCTGTCAACCCAATTGTATACGTTTGAATTCTCCGAGCCAGAATAGAATTCTGAAGAAGACAGCATATTCCTGACTGTTTCTGTCAGTCCAGCAGAATGCTAGAGTATTTTAACCTTTTAGAAATGATCAATACATATAAGTCCAATGGTTTTTAATCTCGGTTCGACCGAACCTTGGTTTCGGAGATTTGTTCTCAGGGGATCGGTGTAACCTCTGCTGCGGAGGCCAAGACACATCGGCTCATCGTGTCTATTCACGATAACATGGCCCGCTTAACTGGAGATGATCACGTGACATTGCTTGGTCATTCAGTGCTACGAGGAATTTCTATTCCATATTTTCACACCTATAGGGCGCACGTAAAAGTCTAAAATTTTCTCTAAACTGGTCAATGCACCCAATCGATCGGTGCGCCTTCTCTGTGCACTAAGTTAAATTTTTGTATGGCCCTGATCGCTTGAGTGTTTGGTTTTATTTCTTGCCGGCACGCTACTTATTCCAATCAACCCAGCGGACGTTCACCCTAAAAATAGTGTCCTCTCGCATTCGAAGCATTATGGTAAATCCATTTGAAACATCCCAGCGGAGTAGCAAGGCATTTGACTTCCGTGTTCTTGCAGCGCTTTTAACTCTCCAAAACACCCTCAATACTCAAGGAAACAGCATATTAGAGCTATATAGAGGAAATGCCTGACGTGAATGACAACAGAATGCAGGTGTGAACGCTTGGAAAATGGACTGAATCCATGGATTTTTGTAAATCAGTGGACGGCTTATATGCGAGAAATTGTAAAATACAAGGATTGCAAGCAGCTTATACACGGGAGAGGCTTACATACGAGTAAATAGAGTATGTAACGGCCCTACCGACGTTCACATTGATTATGACTCGGACCTTAAGTAGGACCAGTTGAGTTGAAGCAGCGAAATTACAAAATCTGAAAATGCGGCATGCTCACAATGCACCGCCAGCCCTATGTGGGAGATGGTGATTTGTTTTTCTCGGCTTTACATGCAATAACTTTGTGTATTCGATTTTCACAAGTTGCAATATATTTTTGTGTTCGGTCAATGTTATTTGTTTTTCCACATTGAAATGGAAGTTACCATTTGCAAAAATGTGATTTCCGTGGTGACCCAAAACACTACTCTGGTTTAAAAAAAAACAAATAGAGAAAGTAGGAGTCTTGGCAGAAATATGAGTTAGTGAATGTCTCATCTAAAGGAAAATATAGGTTGGCATATAAACAAAACCAACTCGGCAGTCATTTTGTTGTTTCAAACTCCAACACTAATAAATGTGTGAAAAGCGGACGAGAGACTGTGCATGCGTAAATGATCAGTGTGGACAGATTGATCGGATTTGCCGATGAACTGAGTGGGTTATATTTTATGGAGTGATTAGTTTGGGGTCTTTGTGATCTGACTACCCTGAGGTGCAGTGTACCATTGGCTCATGATCTCCAAAATTGAGCGTCGACTGTGTCTCGTGTGCGTGTGGTTTAAAACGTTAGTGTTTATTATTTTGACAGCCTGCCACCAGGTGGCTCGTGGATGGGTGGTCAGGGACTGCTGGTTTAGTGCATTGTGGGAATCCAGAAAATGTGCATGTTAAACGTATTGTGGTATTGATCCTTGCTAAAATGGAAAACTAACTGACTTAAAAGTGGTAAGTGCGGCCCAGAAAGCTGTGGTGACACTAGGCTTGGGAAAACAACATGTTAAGTTTTAAACATGCCAAACAAAAACTGGAAAAAGTCTAAATAAAAGTTTCTGCCTGTAACTCAGAGATTCTTTACACACTTGTTCCCAGTTTGTTTCAATGTTTTTAGAAATGATTTTCAAAGTGATTTTATATATTCAAAAGAAATTCATCAAAATGATTTTACAGCACCTTTTTAAGTGTAATTAAGGTATGTACAGTTATTGAAAAAAAATGGAATGTAAATAGTTTATTACAGAACAAAGTTGCGGTAGTCCCAAAAAATTACCAGTCGGAAGGAGCGAAGAACAGATAGCCCCTCAACATTGGAGAGCCCAAGCTCCATCAGACTAAGGCAAACAATGATGCCATCAAAAATGTTCCAGCCCTGTTGGAAATAATAGTATGGGTCCATGGCAATCAGCTTTAGTATCATCTCTGCAGTAAAGATCCCTGTGAAGACCTGAAAGCACATCAAATGTAATATTATTTTGATTAATTACTAAGAAGCATAAAAAATGAATGAATACATTTCTTATAATAAATAGGAAATTGTTTATCAGTCGACAACACTATTTTTACAAATCTCTGCCAATCTTTACAAATCAAATCTAGTTTATTTAGAGTAACTTGGCCTGTATAGTTGAAAAAGTGCTTGAATGTAATATGACTACACAATAAACAAGAGAAATTAAATTGTTATGTTGTGTGTAGGTATACAGATGTAGCAAATGCATTTTATTCCAGACAAAAAAAAAAGCGAACAATGGACTTTCTTTGTGTGTATATGCCCTAAATCGTTGAACTGTTATGGTTAGTTTGGGTTTTGGTTGGTTTTGTTAATCAACCACAGATCGTCTCCTTTATTTGCGTCATGCTAAGTTGCCATGTCTTCCAAGTCAGATTTGGCTTTTTGATTTATTTACTAAGTCCTTATTTTCTTGAATCACCTCCTGTCTCGGCCATTAAAGTTTTTGCAAGCGCACTCCATGCGCTCCTCCATTGATTCCTTCCCTGCATTTGGGTCCTACTTTACGTTCCAGGCTCGATGCCATACAAGGTGTAACAGTACAGTCCGACCAACCATGGACCCAGCGGGAAATTCCCGGCTCACCTTTAGGGAATTCCCAAGGAGTACGCCAAAATGTTGGCACCTCAGAGACAATTTTCCCGCAAGACAGTCCTGAGACACATTCTCCATGGACCATGGACCCCTGCCCAGGCTCCCGTCGGGCAATTTACTGCGTGATGGCCAGCGGGAGAGCTCAGGGAGGAGGTTTGAATCGGTAACGACCAGGAAATCGCTTTTTTTGGGGGGGACACAACGGCAAGACTATTTCCGTGTTGCGGCGGTGAACGTCGCAACGTAGAAGGGGGGGAAGGTGGAATGGCTCGACGCTCAAGACCCCGAGTCGGGTAACCGGACATTTCGTCGACGGACGTTTTGTTGACGGACGTTTCATCGACGGACACTTGGTCCCCGGACGTTTCGTCGAACGGGCGTTTGGCTGATGGAAGGTTCTCTCATGATTATAATTTTGAGAGTGAGACATCACTTGGTTGATCGCTTTCAATAGTAAACTCTCTCGTGATTATAATTTTGAGAACGAGCGATTACTTGGTTGATCGCTTTCAATAGTAAACTCTCTCTCTCATGATTAGAATTTTGAGAGCAAGAGATTATTTGGTTGATCGCTTTCAATAGTAAACTCTCTCTCTCATGATTTAATTTTGAGAGCGAGCAAATCCGGCGACCAAAGGTCAGTTCAACGAAACATCCGGGGACCGAGTGTTTGTCGACCAAACGTCCGGTCACTCACTCTCAAAATTATAATCATGAGAGAGAGAGAGAGAGTTTACTGTTGAAAGAGATCAACGAGGTAATCTCTCTCTCTCTCAAATTTATAATCATGAGAGAGAGGGAGAACTTTCCGTAGACCAAACATCCGTTCGACGAAACGTCCGGGGACCAAGTGTCTGTCGACCAAACGTCCGTCAACCAAACGTCCGTCAACCAAACGTCCGTCGACCAAACGTCCGTCGACCAAACGTCCGGGTACCAAAACCCTGCATGACCAGTGAGACACAGGCACTCATCAAATGTGGTAACACCGCCTTCAGGTCAGGGGATAAGTTACAGCGCTGCCAGAGCAGACTTGAAGAGAGGCATTAAAAAGGCCAAGGCAGTATATAAAAGGAAAATTGAGGAGCACTTCACAGAAAGAAACAGACAGAAACCAAAAGACGATGTGTCAGGGAATACAACACATTACCAATTACAATGACAATAATGTGTCTGTTAACGCAGATGTCTCACTAGCAGAGGAACTGAACCGTATATTTAAAACCCATGTTTTTGTACGTCCAAGTGGGAGTATTGTTTTCTGCTTTCCGGGGAGTGATGTTTGCCAGTTTGTCCGCTTAGCTTTTATTTTTGTACATTTTTTTATTATTTGCATTCTTATTTTTCATTAAAATTCAAAATTGTGCACCAGCACTTCTTTCATTTGTCTGCTTCCTGCTGATGGGTTCGATTCCGCTTTTCACCTGAAGGCGATCATAACAGACATCCTCTTGTGACTTGACTGAACTTGACTGGACAAAACCTTGGCTTTACTTGCCGTTAACCGAAAAACTTGGCACTTGCTTGAGACTTAAACCAAATGACGTATACCTGTTAAGTTTTTAGGGGTAGATGTAGCTCTGATGTCATCAATGTAACTTCACAGCTAAAATATAACTGATACAATTGGTTAATTTAAGATTATTTAATGATGACTGTATAAATATTATAAAATTGATAAAGCCACTCCGCCCATCTACTGTTAACTGTCAAAAACAATTACAGTTGTACCTCTACTTACGAAATTCATTGGTTCCAGAACTTTTTTCGTAACTTGAAAAATGTATAAGTAGCGGTGTACTTTATGTTAATTCTGTAATTCGTGCCACGGTCCTCACACAACTACCATTTAAACCTGTTAAAATTGGTGAATGTGTCCCAATTTAGTATGAAAGATTTGACGAAACACACACAATTAGAAGGAAATTATTTATGAATATCTTAAAATAAATAACGGATGTGAAAATGCACCCTGCACCGCTGAAATAGTTTTCTCCGGAGCCGTTATTATGCGAGACGTAATACCCGCGTTTTTCCGCCAGGTGGCGGCAAGAGCCCGATCTACCAGCCGTCCACTTTCTACTACCGTGTGTTTTACTTGTACGTGTACCCTATGTGTGCGGGTGTGTGTGAAAATTTGTGCCGCGTTGCATTTGTACGGATTTTAATCGCTTAATAAGGGGAATTGCAATCATTAATAAGGGGAGCATTTAGCCAAGGTGAACAGAGATGAAAGAGAAAATCTTGAAACATGGACAGTGATTGTTGAGAGACAGCCAATTAAATTGAATGCTTTTATTGTCAGATGGAACGAGAGCAATAAAATGAGATCCCAATCGAGGGTATGGATGTTCTAAAGTGAGAATAAATGCATCCGCGACAATAAACAATAAATAAAGGATAAAAAATACATTTACTTTTTGGGGGATTTCGTAACTTGGATCTTTTTCATATCTCGAGTCACTAATTTGCATATAAAGAATTTCGTAACCTCAAAATTTCAGACCTGGAGGCATTCGTAAGTAGAGGTATAACTACTCACCAGATTTCCCACTGAGAGCATTGTGTTAAACTCCTCAGTCATGGGATAGTGTTCCAGGGCCATGAAGAGTGTATTCAAGACGATACATATGGTGATACCAAGATCGAGAAAAGGATCCATGACCATGACCTTCACCCATTCCTTCAATTTCAGCCACCAGTTGCAGCAGTCCCATATCAGGTACTTTTTGGCAAAAGTATACCAACAGGGGTGGCACTTTTGTCTTGACTCCTGCAGCTCTGCAAAGAAAGAGACCAAAACAAGATAGTATCAATTATTTTCTTCATTACAGTTTTGTGCTTCCATAATTACAAAAAACTTTTTCCATACTAACCATCCATGGCATCACTGAAAAAGCTGACGGAGCTCAGTCCTCTCTTTCTGCAAACAGGATGTTGCTCGGTCACTGTTGGGGATGGCTGAAGATGAAGCCTTTGAGCATTTTCACGTTCCCTCATGGGCTTCTTTAGGACAGATATTATACATTAGGATACAGGAGAATGTATGGATGTATACACATTACACACATACATGTATATACTCGCTGCCTTCGGGCAGAGGCGGGGGACACCGCAAATTGGTGGCCAGCTAATCGATCGCAGGGTACAAGGAGGCAAACAACCATTCAATCTCACACTCATACCTAGGGCCAATTTAGAGTGTCGAATTAGCCTACCAAGCATGTCTTTGGAATATGGGAGGAAACCAGAGTTACTGGAGAAAACCCACACAGCCCCAGGGAGGACATGCAAACTCCACACAGGTGGACCGTCCTGGATTTGAACCCAGGTCCTTCACTATGAGGCTGACGCGCTAACCACTCAACCGCTCAATTATTATTATTATTACTTTTTTTTTTCAAGTTCGTAAAAATGTGAAAATCTACGCTGAAACTCATAAGTGGAAGCCACTCTTGCTACTAGAACTCAGCACTGAAGAGAAAAAAAGGTAATTATACTAGGGGTAAGTCTACTTCACGATTTTTCGAATGTCGTGGCTAAGTCTCGTCTACACTACATTAACCGTGATATTCAGGGGATTAGACACTCACTGTGTCCTCCTTGATCTGCTCCATACTATAAGCTGGAAGAGAGCTCAAGTTGTGTGGCCCTACTGGAGTGACCCCATTGTGATCCAGGAAGAAGTTGAGCCGCCCATTTACTGTGAGACTGGGGGTGAAGACTTGGGAGCAGTGGCTCCTCACACTGCCCGTCCTCCTCTTCCAGTGCGTTGCAGTTGAACTGGTGCGGCTTCTGAAAGCATCCCCCTGGATGCTGTATTCATCATCCCCTAAGTCAGCGTCTGAGTTGTTGCGTACCCTAAATGAACTGAAAATGCTGATCTGGCTTCCTCGCCTAGTGCTGAGTGGATGAGAGGAGAGTGTTGCCAGAAGGGGGTGGGCTGGCATGGGAGACAAAGGAGGCTATGGAGACAGATATAGCATGGTCTTATCAAGGATCATCTTAATAATATTTTGTTTTCAAGTAAGGTACCTTTAGCTCATCTAGTGGGTCAAGCTTGTCTTCAGCTTCCTCTGCCGTTTCCTCCGATAAAGTCCTACGTGATCTTCTCTTTGTGCTGTATCTTCTCATGCTTCCTAACTTTGCACAGAATGGAGACAACTCCCGGGACAAGATGGAGTCAGAATCCTGTGCTTGTCTTTTTGCCGCCATCTTCACACAGAGAGTAGCAATGTTAAACTGTCAGTACAACATGCAAATCGATCCTGACATTTAGGTCCATACATACTCTTTGCTCCCGACGAAGATGTTCCATGGCCATTTGAAACTCTCTCTCCTTCTGCCAGGCCTCAGCAATTGTTGCCTGATTCTGTTCCTCATAAGCCATGGCAACAACGGCCAAAATTAGATTGACCAGGTAGAAAGACCCCAGGAAGATAACCAATACAAAGAACACCATGTACGTCTTTCCAGCTGACCGCAGAGTCTTGGAGATGCAAAGACAAGACACAAATACTGTATATTAGGAACAAATGATGGAATGGAATTCCTATTATTATTATTTTTTAAATTAAGTAATAAAAATATTTTGCGCCTCTGCTTATAAATAATGAATCTACCAAACTTATCAAACAAGACCGGTGTGCTCTCTATTTGGCGAGATCATATTGGAGACTTTTATGTAACCGTTCAGTTTAATGTCTCATCCAATTACCATACAGTTGTGGTCAAAAGTTTACATATCTTTGTGAAGAACATAATGTCTTGAGTTTCCAGTTATTTCTACAACTCTGATTTTTCTCTGATAGCGTTTGGAACAGATACTTCTTTGTCACAAAAAAAACATACATGAAGTTTGGTTCTTTTATGACTTTATTATGGGTTTGCAGATTTGATCACTTTTTTCTGTTCACCTATAATAAAGTCATGAAAGAACTAAATATCATGAATGTTTTTTTGTGACAAAGAAGTATCTGTTCCAATCACTCTATCAGAGAAGAATCAGAGTTGTAGAAATAACTGGAAACTCAAGAGAGCCATGACATTATGTTCTTCCCAAGTGTATGTAAACTTTTGACCACAACTGTAAGCCAGTCTTTGTAAAGGGAACTCTTTGTTAACTGTAGGACATATAATATTGGAAACATCTACAACTTAATGCATGAAAACAAAGCATTAGATCTGAAGAGTTCAATAATAAATCAACAATAGCGAAGTATAATATACTATCAAGTTAGTACACAAGCACAACACATTCATTCATTCATAATCAATATCGCACATTCTCGTCAGGGTTGCAGGGTTTCTACATCCTAAATCAGTTGCTAGTCCGCCATAGTGTTAGGTTTATGTGCTTTTTGTGTTTTGTGTACTGTTAAGTTATGTGCTTTGGGTGTTTTGTGTTGATTTAGTGTTGGGTCTTTCCCTATGTAATTTGTCCTGATTGTCCGATGGTTTGCCTCTTTGAATTCCCTGTTCTTGTATGCACTTAGTCTAAGTCTCGTTAATTAAAACCTCCCTATTTCCATGTGAATGGGTCTATCCCCTGTTTTGACGATGGCATGCCCGCATGACGTGACAGAAAGACGCAACCAACTTATCGATTCAGTGAGAAACGCCCCCCTGCGGTGGCGAATCCCAAACCAATTCCAGTCCCTCCGGTGGAGAGGACTGCGCCATTTCGAGACGATTCGCCAGTAAGGAATGCATCGCTTCAGCTCCCTCCATCAGCGAGTGCCGTGCCGTTTATGGCCCCTCAGTTGGCGAGGACTTCACCACTCAAAGTCCTTTCGGCGGTAAGCTTCAGCTCTCCTTAGCAGAAAATACTGAACTTTCTGGCCCCTCCAATGCCAAGGACTACGTCGCTTCGACTCTCTGTGGGAGCGAGAATTGCATCGCTTCAGTTCCCCTTGGGGGCAACGACCGTGCTGCTTCTAGCCTCTCCCCTGGCGAAACTACCGCTCCTTTCCCTTCCGGCTTCGAGGATGGCGTTGCTTCTGAACCCGCTGAGTCGTTTAAAATGATACGTAGTGGAATCATGTCTTAAAGACCCCTTCCGTCATCCCTCTCTCTGGTCTCGTCTGATTTTGCTTTTGGGACGTCTGGGATCCGTCATTTATTTGGGAGGTACTGTTAGGGTTACCGGATTTAGTCGCATACACGCCTTTTTTATCGGCCAAAACGATGATGACTGAATCAAGGGTACGGTTTATATGCGCATAAAAAGAAGATATGCACGAAACTGCAAGATAACAATGACGAACTCCATAACACCATAACGCAAGACAATGCGGCCGACACGGTAATTTTTTTAAAAATAGAGAAAAGATAAACAGATAAAACGCCAAACAAAATAAATTTTGATGTCGATGAATGTAATCAAAAAAAATGTTTCTTGCATAAAATGTATGTATACCTAGGGATAAATTTATATATATATATATATACAATGTAATTTCCCGAATACGGGATGAATAAAGTTATCCAATCCAATCCAATTGATGTGTTCGTAGCTTTTACCATCTCAGCACATCCCAATAGTTGTTAACGCTGATCGAATGTCTTGCGGATGATTGTTAAAATATCAGCTTTGATACCTATATGATGTGTATCCCATGCTATTATTTCACCCAGAGACTTGGTGATCACTATACCGCTACGGACACAGTTTCCTTTTGCAAGGAAATGATTGTTCACTTGTGATTAAGAAATAAAACTAAATTCTGCTTTGTTTTTTTTTCATTTTTTTTCTTTTTTGAAAGTTGCAGTAATATGAACCATCGAAAAGCACTCAACCCCTGGGCCGCCAGCACAACACATACAGTCATACCTCTAAATTTTCAGGTTACGAAACCTTTTGAGATGCAAACGAGTGCCTCAAGATACGAACAAAGATCCAAGTTACGAAAATGTTGATACATTTCCTATACCCGTTATTTTGTGGATGCACTGCTTCTTGCTTGACCGCTGCCCTACACTCTACTGGGCCCTGATTGGCTGTCTCACAACAACCCTCCATGTTTCCTTGACTGCCTGTCTGCTTAAACTTATGCGTGGACGAAGCTGTGGCCTAGTTTCTTTGATCGACTCACAGTCGACAACAACTCTTCATGCCAGCACAACATGGATACAGTCAGTCATACCTCTACAATTTTAGGTTAGGAAACCTTTTGAGATGCAAACGAGTACCTCAAGATACGAAAAAAGATGGAAAAAAAATCCAATGTTCTACTACTGTTGTCTTCAGCTCCAGATAACTGAGGAACTGTGCAGATAAGCTTGGAAGAGTGACTCTGCATATTCTCTACCTCGGTCCCAGTCTGCAGATGTTCCCCATCTTGTGGATGACTTCCTGTGTGAGGTTCCAGTTTTATCCAACTTTACAACCTTTTTCTCGAGTCTGCATCCATTTTTGCTACCACAACCAATGTGGCGCCGTTCAAGTGGCAGCTGGTGGTGGTAGCTCCATCCACTTTTGTGTTTTTGCTGCTTTTCTGTCTTAATGATTTGATTTGGTGATTCTTAATGATCCCATTTACTTTGCGTTGCTTTGTACTATGTGCATTTGCCTTGATGTTCTATTCCCTTTGCGACTGTACTGTCTAACTTGTAACTATGTGCAACTATGCCTTTCCTGTATCTGCATTCTCACCCTCTTGCAGCTGTTACAATGAAATTTCCCAAATACGGGATGAATAAAGTTATCCAATCCAATCCATTCCAAGTTACGTTAACGTCAACACATTTCCTATATCCGTTATTTTATGTTTACATTTTTGTGGTAGCACTGCTTCTTGCTTGACCACTTCCTTACACTCCATGTTTCTTTGACCGCCCGTCTGCTTAAACTTATGGGTAAAAGAAGCTGTGGCCGAGTGCCTTTGACGGACTCGCAGTCGACAACAACTCTTCATGTTTCAAGATAACATCGTCCGGGGGGCGTCCACATCAGCCCGTGAACAGACGAGGGAGAGGTTGGTCCGCCGGGCGTCCGCGCCGGCCGTTGACGAGGCGTGGCCGGTCTGGCGGGCGTCCGCGCCGGGCTGAAACGAGACGAAGCAGTGGTCGGTCCGGCGGGCGTCCGCGCCAGGCCGGTGGCGAGGCGTGGGAGTGCCTGGTCTAGCGGATGTCCGCGCCGGCCAGAAACGAGAAAGGCAGTGGTCGGTCCGGCGGGCGTCCGCGCCGACCGGTGACGAGGCGTGGCAGGTCTGGCGCACGTCCGCGCCGAGCAGGAACGAGCCTCGGAGGGCCGCCAACTCCCTCGTCCCGGAGTGCCAAAGCATTGCCACTCTCGCTGTCGCCGGCCCCATTCTCCAGGGGCGCCGGCGCATTGCCGCTTTAGCCGTCGCCGGCCCGTCATCAAGGGGTGCCGGAGCATTGCCGCCGCTTCTGGGCGGGCAGGCGCTAGGCAGAACGGTGCTTGGCAGAACGGTGCTTGGCAGAACGGTGCTTGGCAGAACGGTGCTTGGCAGAACGGTGCTTGGCAGAACGGTGCTTGGCAGAACGGTGCTTGGCAGAACGGTGCTTGGCAGAACGGTGCTTGGCAGAACGGTGCTTGGCAGAATGGTGCTTGGCAGAACGGTGCTTGGCAGAAGGGTGCTTGGCAGAACGGTGCTTGGCAGAACGGTGCTTGGCAGAACGGTGCTTGGCAGAACGGTGCTTGGCAGAACGGTGCTTGGCAGAAAAGTGCTTGGCAGAACGGTGCTTGGCAGAACGGTGCTTGGCAGAACGGTGCTTGGCAGAACGGTGCTTGGCAGAACAGTGCTTGGCAGAACGGTGCTAGGCAAAACGGTGCTAGGCAGAACGTTGCTAGGAAGGCCGGCCGGCACGGAAGCCTAGTTCGTGGCTTCGGCACGGGTGCGACTGGCGGCCCCAGTGATAACGGGAGTACTTTGCGTGGCCTCGGCACAGGAACTTGGGGTGCTTGGAACGGCGAGGTCGGCCGAGTAGCTTGGACGGGCGAGGTCGGCCGAGTAGCTTGGACGGGCGAGGTCGGCCGAGGAGCGTGGACGGGCGAGGTCGGCCGAAGAGCTTGGACGGGCGAGGTCGGCCGAAGAGCTTGGACGGGCGAGGTCGGCCGAGGAGCTTGGACAGGCGAGGTCGGGTGAGGTGCTTGGATGGGCAAGGTCGGCCGAGGAGCTTGGACGGGCGAGGTCGGCCGAGGAGCTTGGACGGGCGAAGAGCTTGGACCGGCGAGGAACTTGGTCAGGGGTTTGAGTGTCCAGGCCCTCCTTCCCCTTCGCTCTACGGCGTGGCGCTCGCTGCCTCCTCCGCGAGGATGCCACAGCACACCCGCCACCTCGTGGTGACCCATTGTAGATGGCCAAACAAGGTAAAAACTCTTGCTGCTGTGCCTCCCCATCCAGACAAGACGGCCAGCGGTCGAAGCTCCTCCCACGCAGTGGCCCACTGTAGGCGGCCCGGCGACCATGCAGATGCTGGTCGGGGTAATCCAGGTTGGAATAATCGGAAAAAAGTCATCCTCCTCCGGTGGAGCGTATCGGGCCCGAATTGGTAAAAAAAATCCCCGTCTGAGTCAGAAACTCTGGCAAAGAAATCAATCTTCTCACCGTTGTCCTCATCTTCACAATAATCAGGGTCCCTCCATTGTGAAAAAGATCCGCTGGTTCTTGACATCAAATAACATGGGTGATTTACTGTGGTTGTCGGCACCTGGGAATAATGACTTAACTGTTCAGGCAGCACAGTGCAATGGGCTGAGCGGTGGGAGGGCATAGGAGTGAATGGAGGATCAGAATTTCCTCTTAGCCGAGATTCCTGTGCTGCGAATACGTGCCTGAGGTGCCTCCCCCACGGCGTGTCCATATTGAACTCTTCTTATTAATTCCATGTGATCGGGTGGCTTGAAGGAGGATGGCTGGCGTCGATGAGCGTGTTGGCGTGAGCGTGGGTGGCGTCCCGCTGGGTCCATTTGGTCGGATCGATCTCTTGCGCTACGTTGTGCAACTGGGGGAAACGTCACCCATGTGCGGTGACGCCGGAGGGAAGGAGGCCGGCCGTTCGTTCTCATTTGTAAGCTTTGTTTAATAACTCAACAAAAACTTATAACACAACAGGGGCTTGAATCAACCAAATCTAACTGAAAGGAAACATGATTTCCCACGAAGCGCCGAAGGTTACGTCTCGGCGTGGCGTGGTGGAAGTGACGTCAGCAAGTGACGTCCGCATGATCCGAAGAGTCGATCCGCCCCCGACTAACACAAACCATGGTCCTTAAATAACTCAGGAAACAATAATCAAGTACACAGCTGAACTGAAAATGCCATCAAGCCAGGAGGGGCAAACGAGCCACTCCTGACACCTGGAGTCCGGAGACAGGGAGTGGGCCAATGAACTCAATCAGTTCTTTAACAGATTCAGTCCTGCCCCCAAATCCCTGACCCCCCAGATCAGAGGCAACTCTCCCCCCTCGTTCTCCTCCTCTTCCTCCCCCTCTTCCACCGGTCTCTGCATCACTGTCGATCAGGTGATAAAACAGCTAAAGAAGATCGAGCCAAGGAAGGCGACCGGTCCAGACGGCCTCAGCTCTAGACTACTAAGAGAGTGTGCGGATCAGCTTGGCAAAGTGAGTCTGCATATTTTCAGCCTCAGTCTGCAGAAGGTCCCCACCTTGTGGAAAACTTCCTGCGTAGTCCCAGTTCCAAAGACTGCAAACCCCATGGAGCCAAACCACTACCACAACCCCCTGATGAATGCAGAGCTGGACCCTCTGCAGTTCGCCAATCGTCCAGGCATTGGTGGAGAAGATGCTACCACCTACCTGATTCACAGGTTTCTTTCACACCTGGAGAACACGGGAAGCACGGTGAGAATGATGTTTTTTGACCTCTCCAGTGCGTTCAACACTATTCAGCCGGTCCTACTGAGACTGTAGGTCTGATGTGGTAGCTTGCAGCACGGGGGCCCCACAAGGCACAGTTCCTTTCCCCACTCCTCTTCTTCCTCTACAAATCAGACTTAATATAATAGACAAACATAATACAGACACCTGCCACCTCCAGAAGTTCACTGATGACACCGCTATTGTTGGACGAGTGACGGACGGGAATGACCTGCAATATAGGGGAGTCATCACAGCCTTTGTTGACTGGTGTAGGCAAAACCACCTCTACATCAACACCAGTAAGACAAAGGAAATGGTCATCGACTTTCGGAGGACTCCTCAACAGACCACTCAGGTGAACATCCAGGGTAAAGACATTGAAATCGTGGAGAATTTGAAGTACCTGGGTGTTAACCTCAACAATAAACATAGATGCCCTGTACAAAAGGGGCCAGAGCCGCCTCTACCTATTGAGGAGTCTACGGTCCTTTGGAGTGTGCAGGACACTGCTGAGGAATTTCTACGACACTGTGGTGGCATCTACAGTGTTTTATGCAGTGGTCTGTTGGGGATGTGGGAGCACGGAGAGGGACAGGAAAAGGCTGAATAAGCTGATCAGGAGGGCCAGTTCTGTTCTGGGTTGTCCTTTGGACTCTGTGGAGGAAGTGGGAGAGCGGAGGATGCTGACCAGGTTGATGTCCATCATGGACAGCACCTCCCACCCCCTGCGTGAGTCTGTGGAGTCTCTTCGAAGCTCTTTCAGCAATAGACTGCTGCACCCTCTTTGCAGGAAGGAGCGCTTCCGCAGATCCATCTCCCATCAGCTGTCAAGCTCTTTAACAAAAAAATGGCTGTGTTAGGAACTACCGTATGCATGCATGTATGTGTATGTGTATGTATATGTATATGTATATGTATATGTATATATATATATATATATATATATATATATATATATATATATATATATATATATATATATGTATATGTATATATATGTATGTATATATATATGTATATATATATATATATATATATATATATATATATATATATATATATATATATACATACATATATATATATATATATATATATATATATATATATATATATATATATATATATATATATATATATATATATATATATATATATATATATATATATATGTGTGTGTGTATGTACATATGTATGTGTATGTATATACAATGTTCCCTCGCATATCGCAGTTAATGTGGACCGGACCCCCCCCGCATTAGCTGCGTATCCGTGAAGTCAAAAATGCTTAACGAAACGTATAACACGTGCACAAAACCACCACCAGGCTAATATGCTGTTCATTCAGGTGTTTTATTCCACATTAGAATGCAGAAAACAATAAAAAACTACAAATGTAATAAATGTAAACTTTTATTCAGAAAACTCAGAAATTCAAAAACATCATAGCAGTCCGGATGGATCTTCCGCAGTTCTTTGGCGCGTAAGAAACATTGTTATGGGGAGTTGTGAACGTTGTTTTTTTTGGTTGGTGAAGATGCGCCTGTAAACAGCCATGACTTCATCTATGCGATTGCTGAACTCGACTGCCCTCACCATGTTATCGTCCATTTCTTTGGCCTTTCTTTGGAGGTCTTTAGCAGTATTGAAGAGGTCCTGCAAATTATGCAAAGTAAGGCCACTTTCGTCAGCTTCGTCACCCTCGTCATCGGCAGCAGACTCGCCGACTTGGTCATTTCCTGTAGGTCCTCCTTTGTCAGTGAGTCTGAGTCACAATCGATGAGATTTGTAATCTCATCGACTGTCATATCTCAGAAGCCTTCGGTCTGCACCAACCGAGCCAGCCTGACAGCCTTATCAACGGCAGAGTGCTGGATTTCGTTGGGAGTGAAGCCCTCATAGTCTTCAGTAATTTTCTGTGGCAACAATTTCCTCCAGCTGGAGATAAGTGTCTGTTCTTTCATTCCCTTTAGGGCATTCTAAATGTTGGTTAGACACGTGGCTATGTTGTAGTCCTTCCAATAGGACTTCATGCTGAAGGTCTCGTCGGGCTCTTCAATGGAGGAGACGAGACCCTCCATTGTCGCCTTGGTGTAGAGGTCTTTGAAGGCCCTGATAACCCCCTGATCCATGGGCTGGGTGAGGGAAGTGGTGTTGGGGGGAAGGAACTCCACCTGCACCCCTTCATGGTGCAAATTAGCTGCATGTCCTCCTGCACAGTCCATAAGTAGAACCACTTTGAAGGGCACTCTCTTTTCGGCCAGGTAAAGTTTTGCCTGCGGTACGAAGGAGTTGAAGAACCAGTCATGTGTGAGGGCCTTGGTGATCCATACTTTTTTGTTGGACATCCAGTAGACTGGCAGCAAGACCCTGTTCTTGTTCTTCAATGCGCGAGGATGCTGTGACCTGTAGATCAGGCCGGGCCTCAGTATGAATCCTGCTGCATTGCCACACAAGAGCAGAGTCACCCGATCCTTGTGGGCTTTGAAACATGTCTTCTGGAGTTTGTCCTTGAAAAGAAAGGTTCGGGACGGCATCCTCTTCCAGTCGAGTCCAGTTTCATCCATGTTGAAGACTTGCTCCGGGACATAGCCGTTTTCTTCCATCATTCCCGGAAACACATCCTCACCATAACGCCTCGCTGCTGCTCCGTCTGCAGAGGCTGCATCTCCATGCAACGACACATTCCTTAGTCTGACTCGCCGCTTAAACCTCTCAAGCCAGCCCTTGCTGGCAGTGAAAGCCGTACGTGGTCGTGGGTTAGTCTGGCTTGAGGCACCGGGCAGAGGATCACCTTCGTCGTCGTCTTTTTCCTCGTCTAGAACGTTGACGTCGTCGTCACCACCCTCATGAACCATGGCATCAAACAAAGATTTAGCCTTACTACGGATTAAGTTTCTGTCCAGGCTGATTTGCTTCGCCCTACAATCACGGATCCAAATAACCAGTGCATTTTCCATTCGCACCATGACCTCATTCTGGGTGTTCACAACCCATTTGGCATCTTCCGTGAAAGATGTTGCAGCAGTTTTGTGGATGTTCTTCTCCTCCTTTTTATGTACCGCACATTGAGGCCACATTGTCGAGCTACGCTAGCGTAGCTATTTCCTGCTCTCAACCTGCCCAATAAACTCACTTACCGCATCTTATCAAGGGATGACAAACTAGACCTCTACGGACACAATTCCTGGTTGTATTGCTCACGTGACTTCCTTTTTGAATTTGTCTACGTGCAGGCAACAACCTTTAGGAATATGCAATCCAGCAGACGATCCTATACGTGCGATGATTTTTCTTAAGATTGATTATGGGGGTGAAAATTGTGAATTAGGGGGTGTTTGATACGATTTTTAAGGGTAGGCTTATATGCGAACAATACTGAGCAAAATTTAAAATTTTGTCGCATAACCTCCGGAAGCACTTACTGCAAACACACAATTTTGGTAAATGTCAATAAAATTTCTGTATCAGTCATACATATACCTGGTGAAACAGTTTTTCCCAGTAGTCTTGGGTCATGAGACGAAAAAGTGCCAGAAAAGCCCAGCCGAAAGTATCAAAACTTGTGTAACCATAGTTGGGATTTCTTCCAATCTTTATGCAGTCAAATCCTTCCGGACACTTCCTATAATGCAAGTGTACAGAGAGATTATTTTAAAAAACTGTTTAGATCAGGGGTGGCAAAGAATTTCAGACACAAAGAGCAAATATTTTCAACTGTGAAACAGACCCTGACACACGCAAAAACACACAATTAAACCATATTATTCACTTTAACACCCCCCCCCTACAAAAAACATGTTCATTTCAAGGGAAGTGTCCACCCTCGTTTTGAGTGTTTTTGAGAGAGAATCAAAATAACGTGACATGAAACGTGGCAGAGAGTAAGTATATAAAAAATATGATAAAAACCAATGAACCGCATTACTTTTGGCCAGGAGCCCCATTCGGCTCAAGAGCCGCATGTTCACTACCCCATGACTAGATTACCAAAGGGAGTGGACAATTAGGTAAATCAGGAGCATCTTGCATCGACATTGTTGTGATATTGTGCGTGCCACTGTAACAAGGTTAAAACTTTTCTAGTATCAACATTATGAACCTTGCAGTCTTTGGCTGCAGCAGGATGTCCAGTAAGTCCATATCATTGCTATCATCGCCATTATATCAACTATGGAGGGCATTTAAAATTCATCTCACTCTGATGAACTAAAATGCACTGCAGTAAAAGAGATTATAGAGCCAACCAGATGGATACCAAACTGAGGTTCAAATTTTTTTCAGTTTGTTGCTTCAAATTCTGATCTTCATTGTCAGCAGGGATGTATTGCGGAAAATATTTAGGTCTGGCAGTGGAGAAGAATGTGGGCTGCCATGTCAATCTGAGTGCAAAATAATTTCATAATGACTGGGAAACAGCTGGACAAAGAGTGCTTCTGGGAGAACAGCTGGACAGATAGCCAACCACCATCCAACCAGCTGGGGAGGGATGCTCACTAATATGCAGGAGACACAGCAGAACAAGCTTTATCATCATAAACACGACCATTATCGCTCTGTGCTGAATGTGTGAAGCAACACATAAGATAATTTCATATCTAATGTGGCTATTCAACACAACCACCATACCAGAACTTCCACTTCCACACAAAAAAATGTGAACTAACAGACAATAAAGAAGATCATTGTAAATCTACAATCCAATTATTTGAATCTCATCTCATTTTCTGAACCACTGTATCCTCACTAGGGTTATGGGGGGTGCTAGAGCCTATCCCAGCTGACTTTGGGCCAGATGCCGGGGACACCCTGAATCGGTGGCCAGCCGATCGCAGGGCACAAGGAGATGGATCAAAAAGCGTACTCACACCGGTACCTAGAGGCAATTTAGAGTATCCAATCAGCTTACCATGCATGTTTTTGGAATGTGGGAGGAAACCAGAGTACCCAGAGGAAAACCACGCAGCTTCGGGGAGCAAGGAGAACATGCAAACTTCACACAGATTTGAACTTAGGACCCCAGAGCTATGCCACCAGGCCGCCCATTATTTGAATAATGTGAATCAAATATTCAATCAAAAGACAGTGGGCCACCTGGTGGTGTAGGTACTTACTTGCCTGACTTCAGTGCAGGCAAGCCAGGGATCGATTCCCGCTTAGTGGTGGTATGTTTGTGGGTGATAATTTTTGTCTGTCTCTTTGTGTGCCCTATGGCTGACTGGCGACCAGTCTAGAGTGTATACTCTGTCTTTCGCCCGTTGTCTGCTGGGATAGGTCCAGCAACCCTAGCGAGGATGCGCAGAACGAAAGATGAAGGAATCCATACAAAGATAGTGATGTGAGATTTTATGAACACAGTCAAAGACATTTAAAAACATGTAGAACGTAAAGTACATTAACCCTACATTAATTAGGAAAACATTTGTTGAGTTTATTCTGTAATACTATTATATACATGTGTGCATTCAATAATTTTTGTATGTGAGCTTCTTCAAATTGCCTGAAGAGAACTCGGAGTCGTAACAAGTCACCGAGTCCCCGTGCCAAGGACTGTTGACCCTGACATCTCACCCATTCCCGGGCTCCGAGGCCTGTTTATCTTGGTTTGCAACGAAGATGACATGAAGAACTCTTGATACCAGCGGATGGCTATCAATCACCTATAGGAACACTCGCATAGTGTTCCTACAGCGTGACGTCCTTTCTCGCTTCTTTATGGAATTGTTATGTCGAATGAAGGATTGTTTGTTCTTGCTTACGCAGTTGGATTAATAAGTAACCTTGTAATCGTTTTGATTTATGGCTTTAAAACTGTACGAGAAATTACTGTTCGGGAGGATAATCTGAGACGGAGACGAGGTCGGGATGTATCCTCACTTATAAGTCTGCTCACCAAGATGCCTATTTAATTAAATGTCAATAATTGAATCAGATGTATGCCTGCAGTGTTTTAATAATTATATTTAAATATAATTATTTATGAACCTGTCACTGACCGTGATTATACATATCCATACTCCTGGAGTATCTTCCACAAGACTCCCCAAAGGATCACCATCTCCAAGTCCACAAAACACAATGTAGACTGATTGGACAAACTCCTCTACACCTAGTCATGTAAATCCAAAGGATATTTTTTACGTGCTCGAATCACTGCAACATGCTCACCGTAGAGATATTTTAGAAAAAAATACTTAATATTGTCAAATGTTCCATTGAAGGTCAATTGTATCAGGTTACCATGAGAAATAAACACCGCTGCTATGAATGTGGTAGTTGAAAATCATCTTCCAATTGCCCCTGCAACAACCACCCAGAATAATGCATTCCTTAAATTGATTGCAAAAGCAATTCAAAAGATTAATTAATGAAAAAGTGAAAATTCTTGATTTAAATACTTTTGACATACAGCTCATAATATGCATGTCTGATCTAGTTCAACTGAGTCATGGCACACTGTTGTGTTGACAGTCGTGGCAATGGTGAGGTGTGCCATGGGACATATGGTTGTGTTAAAATAATACAACTCCCAATGCTGTAAAGTATTTCAGTAAATCTAACATTCACATTTTTCTCTGCATCATAAACAGATTTTGATAAATAATGATTTAGAAGTGTGAAATAGACCCTCACAATTTTCTAGTTACAAGTCGTAATTTGCTCTGATTATGAGATTTCAAAAGTCATCCTTCAACACTATAGACTGCTATACTCGTTGGAATAATTCATGACACAACCCTCTGAGTAGAAAATGTGCATTTTTGTGCAAAGTTGAGTCTTGTGGTATTTGTGCACACTTGAATCTTGTGGTGTCTGTGCAAACTTGTCTGCGTGTGTTTGTGTCATCATACCCTATCCAAAGCTTTAATTTGGAAATCTACTCAGGGATTACTTGTTGGAATACACTCAAAAGATTAAGCATCCTCTATGTTTTACGCCCACCATCCTGACCTGCTTAATATCTTGTCTCCACAGCTAGCCTAAGAAGTCGTATAAAAAATACAGTGGCTAATGATCATTTTGTTCATAAATAAATTTGTAATGGGGAAAACAATCTGATGAGCCCATCATATAAACTTTTTTGTCCAACTCAAATTATATGTCAAACAGATTAATTTACACACAATACGTCCATGCGTAGTTCAGGATGAACACACTGAAATGTTTTAATTCATAATTATACAGACACACAAGTTAAATGGAAAAAAAGATAAAAACCTTGATTTTCTTATCCTATCTTATCGCTAAACCTGTTCCAGAAAAGGCATGAATACAAATAGCAAGAACAGCACAACAGTAAGTTGTAGGTAAACTGTGGAACAGCTGGATCGGTCTGATCTTACTGACCTAAAATGATTCTATTTCCCCTTTAATGCCCTTAAGCATATCTGCTTTTCTCTCTGAAATGAACACAAGTCACTGAGTCCGATTTTACTTCTTAGGAGATTAAGTCTCTGTGCTTTTTGGGAGGATAGGTGAAGGGGGAGGGCTGGATTAAACCCAACAACATTCAAGCCTCTGTGATTCCCATGGAAACGAAGGAATAGCCTTCTGCGTCATAAAACTGCTTGATTATTGTCTATAACAGGTGTCGGGTGTAAAATATCCAAACGGATTCCTACACAGAGTCTAATATCATGAACTTTTGTTATTGACCAAATACTTATTTTCCAACATTACTTGAAAATAAATTATTTAAAAACCAAACAATGTGATTTTCTGTTCTGTCTCTCATGGTTCAGGTTTACGCATGTTGACAATTACAGGCCTCTCTAATCTTTTCAAGTAGGATAACTTGCACAATTGGTGGTTGAATAAAAACTGATTTGCCCTACTGTAAGTGTGCATATAGTGTGTGTGTGTGTTCGTGGCAGATGTGTTTGCAAATCACAAAATGCAAGTGTGTTTTTCTCCGTGAGATGAGTCTAAAAAAATCACTTTTAACTGCAAATTTCAAATGCAATGCATGTTATACTTGTGCGTAAAACAATTAACATACACATTTAATGAATGTTTATGTGCTTTATGTCAGATCATCTTACTCAGATGTGTTATTAATCTGTAAATTTGTTTAGTATAAGATGTGTAAGCACATTAAAAATTGTGTTTTGTGGCACATGTGGGAGTCCATCGAAAATGTGTAGATGTTCATAATGAGACAATGATCTTGATATCAATATGTTTGTAAATGTTCTCCTGGCCAAAGGATAACCATCAAATCCTTTTTTGTCATAACTCCACTGGCAACCCTGTTTAAGATTAATAACCATAAAGTGAGCTAAATAAATTCAGTACAAGTGACACTAAGAAAAATATATTCTCATCATTTTCTCCATTTTTGCCCTTAACTAGTAATAAAAAATACATTCACAGTCACAGAAGGCACTTGTTTAAGCTAGAATTCAAATTGACACAGATGGGTATTTAGTTCACTATAACCCCTGAACTAGGCCTGGCATGGTGAAAGTCATCCTGTTGTGCTTGTTTCAAAAGCATTTGCAGATTTATAGGATTATTCCGTATGTAGGCTGAGTAGCAATATTTGGATGGTGTTACAATTTCCTGTGACAGGCACTCTGTGACACCATAAAGTCCTCTGCAGGCGGGCTCTTTGTAGATGTAAAGCTTTTGTGATAGATTTCAATACAACAGCACATTTTAATTGCTTATGAAACTGTTTCATTCGGTAATAGTAATCTATTGAGTTTCTAATAACTGTAGATCTTATGAGAAATAAAACTCCAGGGCATGTTTATTCTCAACTATCGTAACAGAGTATCAATCCAGTGATCAAGTCCCCTCCAGTTCAACCTCAAAATTATGTGGAGCTTTTGAGATGATGAAATCTCCTGAAAAACCCTCTCCAGCTGGCAAGTCCATGCCTCTCAGAACAGGGTGCCAGTGGCACTCTGGTGATAATCCACGCGGCATGTCGTCTTGTGCACAGCCTTTCTCACGCTACATCTCTCCCTCATCAACCCCACCCCACCACAAACACACACACACAGACACACACACGCACAGAAACACAATCAGCCCTCTATACATTATGTCATGAACTCAATTATGCAGCCTCATCATCTTATCTTGTCTTTTAGCACCAGGCCTGTGGCCCGTAAACATGACAGGAATCAGATCTAGAGCTACTATAGATGTTTTACTGTTACATAACAGCATTTACATTATTTACTAGTAGGAACTTACCCGGCGTCATTGCCATATCCACATATTAAAGCATCCTTTGCTCCTTCAACTTTGTAAAAATTATCTAAAGGAGATGGGAAGAAGAATAAACTCATCATCTTAAGTGATTTAGGTTGAGTAACACAGCAGAAGTATAACAATTTTGGACTGACCGTCACTAGTGAGAAAGTCTTCCATGGAATTCCAGGTTTTGTTGTTGCAGGTGAAAGACATATTTGTACTATAAGAAGAGTTGACGCACTGCGTGAGGCTGCGGACACACTTTTGACGCAACAGCCCCATGAAAAGCTGCAGACCAATAAGGGCAAATACGCTGAGGCAAAAGACTGTCAGGATCATAACATCTGCTAGTTTCTTCACAGACTGGATCAGCGCTCCTACAATGGTCTTGAGGCCTGCATGGATGAGAGGATTCAACATGGAGGTTGTTTGTGCATCCAGTAAATGAAAATAATCAGAAAAAGGGTTAAAATATGTAAATTACCTGGGATGACTGAGATGGTTTTCAGGGCTCGGAGCACTCTGAAGGTTCTTAGTGCAGAGACATTACCAAGGTCTATAAATTCCGTCACATATCTTGATATTGCGGTACAAAGCATAGAGAAGGGTTGCTTTTCATGTGATAATAAAAGTTATCAAGTTAATCAATCAATAACAAATATGTCAATATGTCAATCAAACTATTTGATTTAAAGCGGTTGAATTGTTAACCCTACAGCAACTTTACCACTGACTTCATAATTATTATTTATACATTTCTTTCAGGAGAGAGTATAATTCACATAAAGCATATGTTGCTAATCATACAACAGATGTGTATTGAGCTAAACAGGTCAGACATCAAATATGTTTTGAAAGAACTGACACAAGGACATTTTGTGTTTGGATCCTACATTACTGTAAGTAAACATTGTTACTTACGCCATGACAATGACACTAAAGTCCAGCCAATTCCATGGATCCCTCAAAAAGGTAAAAGGAACTATACAGAATCCTCGAGCAAATATCTTTATTGCTGACTCGAACGTATAAATGGCCGTGAAAGTATATCTGCAAGAAATTAATAAATAAGGTTAGAAAGGAAAGGTAAGTTTTACTCAAGAAGTCCATGCAGCTCAAAATGAGATGTCACATACAATTTTTTCACATTACTGTCTATTGACAACTGGCTAAAATAAATTCATAAAAACACAAAATAAAATGATTTTGTGTTTGTCATGAATACATTTTGAATAATTCAATAATAAATGTATTGAACTGCTTATCCTCACAAGTCGAGGGGAGTGCAGTGAGCCGCTGATTTCAGCCACAAGGAAGGGGACACCCAGAATTGGTGACCATCCAATGGCAGGGCACGTAGAAGCGGACAACCGTTTACGCTCACACTCATACCTAGGGGCAATTTAGAGTGTTCAACCAGCCTATCATGCATGTTTTTGGAATGTGGGAGGAAACCGTAGTACTTGGAGAAAACACACGCAATCCCATAGAGAAGATGCAAACACCACACAGGAGGGCCAACCTAGATTCGAACCCAGGACCACAGTAAAGTAAAGCCAACACTCTAACCACTCATCCACCAGGCCACCTTCATCAAAAAAACACTCCTCTATCTCATCTCATTTTCTGAACAACTTTAACCTCATTAGGGTCACAGGAGGTGCTGGAGCCTATCCCAGCTGCCTTGTTGTATTTGTATGGTTTTTAATTACTTAATAAGGGGAAACGCAATCATTAATAAGGGGAGCATTTAGCCGATGTGGACAGGTATGTAAGAGAAGATTTTGAAACATGAATTTTGGTTGATTAATAAGTATTCATGGGCATAATATAATTAACAACAGTGTGTGATTCAGATCTCTTAGGCCAGCAGAGAAGGTTTTGAAGGCCCTGACAGCACACCACTGTGTGTATGTGTGGGTTTTTTGGGCTCCATTGATCAATAAAGTTCACGACTGATGCATTAAATTATTACAATCAGCGTCCACTTTCAAGAAAAGCCTAAGAAAACAAGTGCAGTGATTGCTCACACACCTTTCATATTCATATGTATACATTTAGTGCATGTTATTTTAGATATTGTGTTTCTAATGGGACTGGATAACCCTTTCTTCCTTACTCTTAATTGACTGTAAATTTTTGTCTGTGATATTGGTGCGTTGTCTTGAATGTTATTTGTTTGTTTATATGTTGTTGTTAAATATTACTGTTTATTGGACCCACTTCTACATGTATTCTTATTTCCACATCAATTACGAGTTTGAGTATGACATTTTTTTACTCATTTGTGTAAATAACATAACTGAACTGAACTGGACTAAAACTTAACAGAATGAACAATTACTAACAAAGTGATAAACCATTGAATGCAAAAAATGCTTGTAAACATCTGAGACATACAATGCAACAGCATGCATTGATTCATATATGTTACAAATTGACAATCTGGAGTCCAATCGTAATGTAAAAATTACCAAGATTTACATGCACCATATCTTACATGATTCCTCAATTAGGACTGGCTAGAGCTAGACTCAGACTAACTAGAAGACACAACATCTGAGTTTAACATTGTGTATTCAGTGTAAGGATACATATTTTAATAATTTTGGGACTTACTCCAGGTGCTTGGTCCATGGAGCCGGTTCGGACATCGCCATGAAAAAACAATTGGTCAGAATGGTGACCATTATGAATAAGCTGAACAAAGTGGGAAAAAAAACTTTAAGGAAAGTATACTGAGAAATATTAATTTGCACACAAAAATTCATTTCAAATTCACATAAGAGAATCTGTAATCCTATGGCTTATATCCATTAGGACAGAAAATGCATCAGAGTGTGTGACAATGGCATTAACACAATAAATGCAGCTTAAAGTAGGTAAACCACATTTACAGTATCAGACTAAGGGCCTGGTAGAATTTTTTTACTGATGAGTTTATTCAACAAAAAGAAAATCTGAAAACTGACCAACTACATTGGTGAAATAATATTCTGTACACATATTTAGGATTTTGTCATCGACAGCATAAAGGGGATGTATCTGAAAGACAACCTTCTATTTTGAGTCCGATAAATAATGAGCAGCTGTCCTATGATGCAAAATCTTGCTCTTTTTTCATTTCAGAGATTATAAAAAGGATCTCAAAGGGGATTTGGTTTGTGATGCCATGACTATTACAAAGCTGTATCAAAAATATGTAATTTGGGCAGGGGATAACATTCTGTAAAATTCTAAGAAAAATTCGACTTGTTAAGAAATATTTGCAATGATAATGGCGCCTTCATATTTTATTGCATTGGTGTTTTTATATAGTATTTTGAAGGTATTATTCCACTGTAAATATATCATATCAAGTTCACTATTTTAGGAATATAAAAATATATAATATAGTAAATCATAATGAATCACATTAACAAACATTCAACAATGAACAGTGTATGAGTGCAATGCAAAGAATTTTTATCACAAATATCACAAAACTCAAAGGATATGCATGTACTAAAACTTTGATGGCCATTGATCTGATGAAGTGGAAGGGGCTGAATATGTAAAGCGCAGATGTGGCACTGAATCTGAAGATAGCCTTGCCTTTGTTAAGTACTATAAAAGTCTGTGAAGGATACAAGAGACAAAAATATGATTAATTGTTTTGTAAACCAATTTTAACATGAGACATAAAAATATAGATGTGACCCGGCAGAGGAAAATTAGTCACCACAATCCACTTTTCAAAACTGAGGTTCAGGTATAATAAGAAAATAGTACATTTTCAACATTCGAATCACATATGCAGCATTATTTTACATATTATTACAAAGAATTTATAATTTTAGCTTTGGTGGGCTGTAACTGCATCCTGAAGTTCCTAAAATCTGGACAATATGAACATTTTTCCAAAATTATTTTACAACAACCCTTCACGTGTCCTGAGTAACCAGTACGTGAGTGTTACTAGACAACCAACAAATGTGGTACAAATTCTGAGAATATACTGAGAAACAATTTATTCTATACTTTTCAGCCATGAAATAATTACATGACTGTATTGTCATTTTACTTTCTTTGACAGTGTAATTGAAGCTTAAGCTGTAAGCCTAATACTGACTCAGGCTGTTGTCAAATTCTCTCTCAAATCTAACTGTTTTTTTTTTATGTGTGCATATGTAGAAATGTCTGTATTCATTAAAACTAAGAAAAAAATCTTTTCCACTAAACTCTGTATCTCACTATGCAAGAATGATCAATCAGTCGTAAAGTAGTGTTAAGTCTAGTATGTTCATAAACTTACGGCTCGAGTAATTATACTCCCAAGAAAACAAGCGGTATGCTAGGGAAAATAATGGAGGCAACCCCAAAGCAAAGCAGCCTGAAACCTTTGCACAACAGATGTTGCATTTATTTAAATATTTTGTCATCTGTGGCTAATCCATAAGCAGCACATTAATGGCTCAGATCTGCCAACAAAGCAAATCAAAATATGAAAAATGCAGGGTGAGATAACAGCTTACGCTCTACTACTCAATGTTTCGATCTACAAAATGTATATCTGAAAAGGGTTATTATTGACATTATTATTAACATAATTATTTATTTTTGTTTACATCTGTCTTCCTATCATCAAATATTTAAAATCGCCATGCATTGTAGGAAGATTATTCATGAGTTTGGTAGGGAAACAGGTGGGTCAAAGGGTTGGTTACTCCATAACATCCAAAATTAACAAATCAATGACCATATAGCTACAAGTTTTAATGTAAATATTTCCTATCGAGATACTTCTTATTTCAATTTGAGGGTTTTAAATGTGTTAATGGTTAAGTTGTACAGACAGACCTATGAAAATTTTAATTTGGACTTTAAAAAAGGTTTCTTAGCATTCCGAAGTGCAATGTTAAAAAAAAAGAATTTACACTGGTATATTTGCCACACAATGATACTTACTCTCTTGTTCTTGAAATAAAATGGGTCGATGTCTTCAAGTGGCACCCCAACAAGCTCTGATGGGATGTCCCCATATATGCGGGGCAGCTGCTTGCCTGCCTCCAAGTCGGCCCTGGGTTTGGATGACTCCACGTTCTTGTGAGTCTCCCTGCAAACCTTTGCATTCTTGGCCTGCTCCCCTGCAATCCGCTGCTCCAGAGCAGCCAAGGATTCACGAGTAAACAGCCGCAAGGCATCAGGACCCGTTGGTAACAGCATGGCTGCCATCTTTTCATCCTGATTCTTCTGTACTAGAGTTTACTTAAAGCTAGAGTTGGGTAGGAGGAGTGGATATATAATGACATTAAGTGAAAGTGCAATAACAGTTTAGGTAATTAATAGAGACAAAATGACAGGTTTGGGTGGACATGTTAACTGCATGCATTACATTCTCAGTGTGTTAAAGTATACTGTATTTTTGATGGAAGGAATGCTTTGGGGATGTATTACATTTTTTTCAGTTCTTAATAGTCACTGATATACTATAAGTCATTGGTCAGTGATAGAATCAGACTGTTTAAGATGGTCACCTATTTATATTAAACTAGATTTAATGTCAGCAGGCTCAGATAATATGAGCCATATGAAATTATGTCAATAAATAGCCCTAATATTATATGTTAAAGAAACATGTTTCTTGGAAATACTCCTAACACATTCTTCAACAATTAAGCCTAAATTCCTCAATTTGAAAAGTAATGTTAGCCTGTAAAGGTTATTTTGATTCTGTTTTGATTTCTCCTACAATGACCATCCATCAGTCAGCGAATTAGGTTGCTAGAGCTCAGAATCCCGTGGGCTACATAAACAAAGGCAGCTACAACTTTTAGAAATAGTCTTTATCTTTTCGTCTACCACTAGAGCAGTGCTTCTCAATTATTTTCTGTCACGCCCCCCCTAAGAAGAAGAAAACATCTCGCCTCACCCGAGGTGGCATTATGGAGTCAACAAATTCCTAAAGGTTCTCAAATGACTCAGTATTTCCTTCCTCAAGTCGCCTGCCACACACGCACGCTTCCCAGTGAAAGAACTGTGTGTGACCTGAAAGAGGCGCTGATCTTTCCCTTGAAGTTGTAGATTTAGTTCATTGAGCTTTCTACATATATCAGTCAGGTATGCCAGTTTCATCAAAATGTTCTCATCACTAAACTTTCTTGCAACTTCTTACTTGATGCACCTGCTCCAAAAATATTTTTATCTCCTCTTTAAGCTCAAAACCTCGGGAGAGCCACCTTGCCTCACTATGAAACAGCACAGCTTGGTGTGCAGCTCCCATCTCCTCACAGATAGCAGAGGAGATTCTTGTTTTTAGTGGTCTGGTGTTTATGAAAGTGACTACACCTAAAGTATCAGTTATAACCTCACTTAATTCAGAGGGAGAATGCCTTGATACCAGTGCTTCTCTGTGTATAACAGTGTCCACTCAGCATTAGGTGAGGAGGTCTTGATGAGAGTCCAAATTCTTTATCTCATTCCTGCCATGGTCTGTGGATCATCACTGCAAACACCTTTGCAGCTCTCCCAGTTTAGCCCATTCTCAGTCAGGAAGCAGTCTAGCATTTTGAAGAGCTCTTCAGCTGTGGGTCTGTCTCTGATGTATTTACAAAAAAGTTGATACTCGCACAGGGAATTTTTCATGTCGAAACGTACATAAACAATAAACAAATGTTCTTTGTTACTGTCAATTGCTTCATCAAATTGTAAGGCAACACATTTGTCTTTGAGTTTATCTAACAGCTGTTCTTTAAGATCATCAACAATGTCACTTATACGTCTAGCAACAGTGTCATTGGACAGAGTGATAGTTTGTATTTTTGCAGCAGGGTCAGGGGGTTAGACCACAGACTACACCATAGATTGCAAAATGCAAAACGTTTTTTTTGGTGAGTGAAATCGTTTTACATTTTATTAGAATGTGGCTATAATGCTAAATAATATTGCAATTTTATTAGATTATTATTGATGCTTTGTTGCGCGTTGCAGCTGTAGCTGCCGTAAAGGTTTTATAGCCATAAAATAGTTATTAAGGGATGTATTGAATCAGACGGAACACTACTGAAGTCTGCCGTGTTAAATGCACGGTCCGCTGCTGGATGGTAGCCAAATTCGTTTTGGGAATCTCTGGATCTGCCTCAAGTGCAAAGAAGTTCACACAAAGCATTTACTGAAAGGAAGTGTGGTCATGAGGGGCACCATCGCGTTGCCATTTGGCTTCAAGGTAAAGCCAGCCTTGATCTACAAGTTCGATCATACTTATGCTTTAAGATAAAGGAACAAAGTCTTGCTTCATGTCTACTGAATGAGCAACCATTAGGCCTTGATCACGAAAGCATTCACAAAGGACTGGTTCTTAAACTGTTTCATCCCGAACACAAAGCTGTACCTCGCTGATAGTGTTAGGGTTAGTTGGTTTTGTTATGACTTTTTCCTTGTGTCCTGTCTGTGTGTTTTTCACCAATTCTGTCCCTTTGGGCTTCCCTTCCTCTTGTAACCAGCTGCGTGTACTTTGTGATCAACCCTTGTTTGTTAATTTTAACCCCATGTGGTTGTTCGTTATTGTCGGATTATCTGCTATATTTGCTTCATGACTCGTTGCCATGCATGCTTAATGTCCCATGTTCCTTGTTTCCCCGTGTTTACCATGTCAGGCTTGATTTTGTTATTTATTGACAAGTCCTTGTTATTTTCTGAAGAGTCCTGCCTCAGTTATTAAAGTTGGTAGAACACTCCTTCTACGTCCATGGCCTGCTTCCCTGCATTTGGGCCCTATTCTACATTCTACATTCCATGCCGCGATGGCGGTGATCCTTTAGGTTAGGGCCCCAACAGTGGCGATCCTCTCGGCGAGAATTTTGAGGCCAAGAGTAGGAACACTCTCGGCAGCAACCCTGAGGCCTAGGGTGGCATCCCTCTCGGCGATGACTTTGAGGCCGAGGGTAGGGACCCTCCCGGCAATGACTTTGAGGCCGAGGGTAGGGACCCTCACGGCGGAAGCTCTGAGGCCGAGAACGGCGGCAACTTTGAGGCCGAGAGCGCCATCCCTATCGGCGAGGACTTTGTGGCCGAGGACAGACACCCTCTCGGCATATTCATACATTTCTGTATTTTCATATACTTAGAACTGTAGCATTTGATAAATACACTTTCTGATAATTATGTTTGTGTACTTGTATCTTTGGATAGGCACGAAAACATTTAGCATGGTAGAAATAATAGAGGTCATCCAACTTCACTTTTTTTTTATTATCAACCCAAGTCTGGTCTACAATGTCTGCGATATTCGAGGGATTACTGGAGTCCTAATGCCAATCCACACATCCATTTTCTCCGGCTTATTAAAGCATCAGACATAGGCATTGTCGTCATCATTGACTTGACAAAAAGCCTAGTAGTCATCATACCCTCAGCTGCGTATGACGAATTTGTATAGTGCTTCTCCACTGGTCCGCCATCCCAGGCAAGACCCCTTAACTGACATAATATTCAGGGTAAGGTCGCTGGGGCTGCAGAAGCTAGACATTTTCATTATGTTGACTGGGACCCATCTCATCTCATCTCATTTTCTGAACCGCTTTAACCTCATTAGGGTCACTAGCCAATCCCAGCTGTCTCCTGGCCAGAAGCGGGGGAACACCCTGACATTGTGGCCAGACAATCGCAAGGCACAAGGAGACGGACAAACATGCACACTCATACCCATACCTAGGGACAATTTAGAGTGTCCAATCAGCCTATCATGCATGCCTTTAGAATATGGATGGAAACTGGAGTACTCAGTGGAAACCCACACAGGCCCAGGGAGAACATGCAAAATTCCACAAAGATGGACATGACCTACATTTGAACCCAGGACCCCAGAGCTATGAGGACGACGCACTAATCACTCACGCCACCGGGCTGCTTAACTGAGACTCATTATAATAAAACTCATTGACATAAAAAATATGCACATTGAACCAATCTTTTTTTTCCAGTCAGGATTTGTGATTCCTTAAAAAGAAGAATTGTACTGACAGGCTACTTAATAGGGATTCTCTTTGCCTGCTAATCGAATTGGAAATAAAATGGTGTGTGGTTCTAGAAGAGGGTGGAGACAAGGAAAATCGGAGTGGTTATTTAAGTAAAACCTGGTCAAATCTAAAGACTCAGTTGCCAGGGTAACAGAAATTGAATTTCACTTACTTTGTTTAAAATGCTTGAGTTTGCTGTCTTTCTCACATGCTGATTAGTCTCTTCGTGTTAACTGGAAAGCCTGAATTTCCCTTAATGAAGAATTACTTGACACCATCTTTTCATTAAAGTTGCTGTATGTGGACGTTAAAAATCATCACGACAAATGGCAATCAAATGGTTGATATTGAGTCATTTTAAATATGGGCTTCGCTCTGACCAACCAACTGATGACCTACTTAAAATAATCAAAACCTCTCAGGATAATTGCAGTAGTTACGTGCTAACAGTCGAGTAAAAAAATAAAATATAATAACAAAAAGACCAGAGTTAAATTCATGACTATAGTTCAATTAAAAACAAAGCTATAAATGCAATTCACTGTTAAATTTAAAAACAGTCTTTTATCTGTAGTCATGCAGTTATGTTTGAGGAAATATAAAATGAAAAGCTGGATACAAAGTACATAACATAAAACATTTTCACACACCTCACCATTCAGCATTAGTCAATTTCCGAACCGCTTATTCTCTGTGTGCTGGAACCCACCCCATGGGCACCAGTCGGAGGACACCCTGCATTGGTGGCCAGCCAATCGCACAATCATTCACACACACCTAGGGTCAATTTAGAGCAGAGGTCGGGAACATTTTTGACGTAGAGAGCTATAAACAATTCATGTTTTCAAACATTATCCCTTGTGTAAAAAGACATGAAAATGTGAGCATTTATTATTCATTTCACCACTTTGAAAGTAAAAAAAAAGTCTGAATTCTTTTGAGAACATTATTTCCCTGTTGCTAATCAATGATTATCAATGAGATGATGCATGTAGAAGATTCTAATGAAGAAAAATTATGATTTAAGAAAGGCGCTAGAGATAGTTTCGGCGCAGTGCCGGCGTGACGCTCCCATTGGTGCGTTCGGGACTTAGGTCTCTCACCAGCGGTTCCCATATTTTATGGCACAGGTTCGCGGAGAGCCATATACACCCATCAAAAGAGCCACATATGGCTCCCGAGCCATAGGTTCCTTACCCCTGATTTAGTGTTCAACCAGCCTACAATTCCTGTTTTTGGGATGTAGCAAGAAACAGGAGTACCCGGGGAAACCCCACGCATGCCTGGTGAGAACATGCTAACTCAACACTGTGAGGAATGATCTGTGATCGAACCCTTGATCCCAAAACTGTGAAGCCAATGCGATAACTACTCGTCGCTCGGGCCACCCTGGCATAGGTGATTTCCCCGAAATGAGAGTTCCTGCTTGCTATGGGTCAGCATCCATACAGCTATAGATGCAGACAATCAAATCCATCATTGAATGCAAATCATATATTGCTGACTGACGTTTAAATATACTATACATTCTTTCTTGTTCTCTCATAACAGCAAAGTATGCATGTTATGCTTGCACATCATTCTGTTAATGTTCAGGTGCAGATGTTTTTAGTCAATTCATGTTTAAAAATCGCATATTACTGGGAACTGTTTAGAACTGTATCACATAGTTGAATAATGTATATTGTGTTATTATGAAATTTGTTTTTATATTTATTATAGCACTAGCAGTATACTTAAAAAAGATAATAAAAGCATAAAAAGGCTGAACAGCATTTAACTTACCAATGAAATTCTGATACATGAAGCATTATTTTCATAGTTAAATCGTACGGGTTCCAGAAGAAGTAGGAGCCGAACCCCCCGTGAAAAATCCATGCCTTCTTTTTCAGGGTTTATTCTGCTTCGTGCGGCACCAAAACTCCAGAAAACATGGTAGAAGAGTGTTTCTCAATCCTCAATTGCGCGGCCAAAAGTTCTAGACTGCCGGTCCACTAATCACATGATAAACATAGTTAAACCGGTCACGTGCACAATGTCCATGTTTTCATGTTCACTGTCAACATCCAACATCGCTAAGATCACAGAAGTTTAAGAGTGTCTTACCACTGAACGTGTGCAGGACGTGCCGTTGTATGATGGCCTTGGGCATGGATGGCAGGGACCCCAGGGAGGAGGGTCCTGCTGGGACACAGAGGATTAATTATATACTGCGTCTATAGGCAGCCTAGTGATTACAATTTGGGGCCCCAGTGACAGCGCACTGGCCCCGGGGCTAAAGAGAATCATTTATGTTGCAGTCTTGACCTGGGGCGTTAAACGTATTAAACACATGAACCCCATCTCTGTGCCCCGCGGTGTCACAATCGAAAGCTTTCAAAAACTGTCAATACTACTGTGAATATTCTGAGGCGCAGCCCCACTGCGCTCTCTAGCGGACAAACGAGTAAACATTACATGGCTTCCCAGTTATGGACCATAGAAAAAACGCTCGCTGTAAATCAGGAGTCGGGAACCTTTTTGATGGAAAGAGCCATAAACAATTCATATCTTTTAAATGTTAATCCTAGAGAGCCATGCTCCGAATTTAAAAGTCAACATACATGAAAATGTGTGCCGTTTTTAGTCACTTCACCACTTTTAAACGTTACGCGTTACGTTGTTGCGAATCAATGAGTATCAACGAGAATATCCATGAAGAAGAGTGTAATGAAAAAAATGCTTATAATGTGCTAGCGGCAGTGTCAATGCCGTAATACTAACGTAACGCTCCTATTATAAAACATTCATAGTAGACCAAGATTTATGCAAATTCAATTTTTTTCATCTCATTTTCTGAACCACTTTATCCTCATTCGGGTCGCAGGGGGTGCAGGAGCCTATCTCCGCTGACTTCTAATTTTGATCCTCTTAATAGGAAGTATTCTGTTCTTTGGGTGTTTAAAAGTATTTAAAACAATATTTCATTTTCTGAACCACATTATCCTCACTTGGGTCACGGGGGCTGCTGAAGACAGGTATTTAAAAAAATCAAATTGGGGAAAACATTAGATATTTATTTTAGTCATTTTTAATAAAATGAAAAACACCAACTATTGTATTTATAAATATAGATTGATTTAAATTAAAAATAAAAGCAGAAAAGTTTAAATAATTGTAGTAAAATTAGTAATATATTGTTTCTTTTGGATTTCAGAAAAATATAGATGGGTTAAAAACACCATAAATACATTTTTTTAGATTTCAAAAAGTGTTTAAACTTCTTTCTCTTTAATATCTTTTAAATATTTTTCAAAGTCGGTAAAACCAGGGGTGTCATACATACGGCCCGCGGGCCGGATCCGGCCCGTCTGGTGGTTTGGTACGGCCCGGGGAAGAAAGCTGCATTGTATTAAAAAAATGAATTTTCTTTAAAAAATGTAGTTCTTGTATTATCCGCTAGGGGCACCGTGTTTTAGTACGTGCAGACAACATGAATTGACATTTATTTATGTTCTTATGTTATTCTCTTGTTCATAATATATTGTTCATAATGTTAAAGGAAAAATCTGTTAATAAACATTTTGATAATTTACGCATTCTTTGCACTAATTATTAGTATTAGTGACTAATACAAAGGAAAAAAGTGGGCTTACTGTTAGTTCTATGTAATTTTGCAATGAGTTTACTGGTCCGGCCCCCTTGATCTCAAATTAAGCTGTATTCGGGCCGCAGACCAAAGGGAGTTTGACACCCCTGCTCTAGACCATGTTTATTCTAATATCAAACATGCTTATAGAGCCACAACCCTCCCTCACCTTGCTGGATCAGACCATCTCTGCCTGCCCCTCACCCCGGCATAAAAAATTAAATAAATGTCAATTCATGTTGTCTGCACGTACTAAAACACGCCGTTTGTTTACAGCCGCTAGCAGGAGGATAAGTGCCGTGCTAACGTTAGCATGTGGTGGGATGTAAACAGCCATTACAATGACAATCGTTAGCTCTCTCGGTAGATAGAAGGGCTTGCACCGTACTGCCAAGAGCTCTAAATCCAGGGAGCAGTGAGTGTTAATGATCCTATTGTTGCAGCACCATTCATTGTGTATGCACACGCAAAGTCCACCCTCCTTATTTTACCCTGATCATTCTTTTGAACCATCATTTTGTGTAACAGAAAAGAAACAAACACTTAAAAGCTGTATCTATAGTTTTTTTTTTTTTTTTTTTTTTTTAGAAAATCTTAATTTTCATTTAAACAAAGGACAATGAGTGAATACTCTTTATAGATCTATAATCTTCATTGGAAATTTAGCATGACGCACAATGAAATGATGTAGCAGCCTGGATCCACCCCCTGGAATGGCACTTTGACACCCGTGCTTTAAATGTTAAAATAGTGAGAGGAGCATCTGCAAACAGGTGCACAAGCACACATGGATATCTGTAAAATATGAAGAAAAAGTAAAAAAAAAAAATTCTATATATTGTCATGGAACTCCCTGCTGGTGTAGGGCTTCAATCACTTGACTTCGGCACGGGTAGGCGCGGGCTCGATTCCCGCTGATGGTGGTATGATTGAGAGTGTGAACCCCAACCCTTACTGTGTGTTACGGAAGATGAATCATTCATTCATTTTCTGAAATGCTTATCCTCAGAGGGGCCACACCGGGTGCTGGAGCCTATCCCAGCAGACTTCAGGCATAAGGCGGGGGACACCCTGAATTGGTGGCCAGCCAATTGCAGGGCACAAGGAGACAAACAACCATTCACACTCACACTCCTACCTAAGGGCCATTTAGTGTCCAATCAACCATGCATGTCTTTGGAATGTAGGAGGAAACCGGTGAACCCGTAGAAAACCCACACAGGTGCCATACAAACTCAACGTAGGTGGACCGACCAGAATTTGAACCCAGGTTCCTCACTGTGAGCCCGACACACTATCCACTCATTCGCTGGGCCGCTCCATCCAACTTAAAAGGTGAATTTCTCCTTGAGGGACTAAAATGAAAATAAATAATAATTTTAGGTTAAATTGCAAAAATTAAACAACTTTTACTTGAAATTATCATTGTTTGGGTAGTACGTAGTAGGTACAATAGGTATAAGAAGGAGTCCGCAACTACATTAAACAGAGGGGGCAGCATTGAGCTGTGCACGCTCTAGCCAGACGAAATTGATTCGAAGAAAAGGTAAGTACCACATGAATTGACTGTCAACATGCAAGATGGCCACCCATCACAGGCAAAATGCTGCTGGGCGGAGAAAAGTACAGGTAAAGTCCAACACTGGTTAAATTACCGAGTACTTGGTATCGGCTAATGCGCAACTTACTGTTTCAACACATCTTTGTTGCATAATAGACGATCTGTAATAGGACCAATTCTAGAGCTACATCGCTGTTCCGACTCTTCAAAGTCGAGCCGGCTAATTTAGCTAGCTTAGCGTACAGAAATTTGTGGTAACATCGGTGCCAGATATAAGATACTTTTGCCTGTATTTCTTTAAATTATTGGATATGCTGCAGATCTGTGAATCCTATTGCCCTTGTAACCTATCTGTCGTGCTTTGTGAGCTGTCTTGGTTTCGATATTTTAACGGCTTTACGTCACTGTGAGAGGGATCTGTCTAATTGCTGGGAAAACGGACGATGCTTGACTCGCTGTTCATCATGTCCCTCCTGTCAGCCTACGGTTCTAATAAATCAAAGTATGCGCTACCTTCCGAATATGTATCCTTTCGCACATTGTGAATTGAACGCATGTCTCGATTAGCATGCCGTTCTAAACACAGCATCATGTTGACTGCAGGCGCGGGAAATAAAATGGGAATGTTGCTCTTGATTTTCGGGCGTCATTAAGAAAAGTTGTACTGTTGTGGGGAAAACAAGATACCATGGACGCAACAACCTGAGCTCTAGTATCTATCTTTAGTAGTGATGGGTAGATAAGGCATTTTGATGCGTCCCGGCACTACGGCCAACTGTACCGACGCATAGAACGGTGTCACTCGCTAATAGGCGCATCAGGAGGATGTAATGCAAGCAAACTTATTGAGGTGTAGCTGGCAGTCTAACTCTATGACTACCACCATAGTTTAATAAAATAGCATGAATGTCAGTCAAATTGTTGTGAATTGTATGTCGCTAATGTATTGCAGAACTGCCAACCTCTGTCGACCCCATTTCAGGAGTGCCCTTACCCCATTTCCGGAGTAAATGCGATTCATGCAAAATTGATATAAAATGTAAGAAAAAAATAATCGGAAAATAACAAATCCAACTGTTAGTGTCATGTTTTTACATTATTTGAAAGTGTTTTTGAGAACTATTGAAAAAGTACAGAATAATGAAAATAAGTTTATCTTTATGTTTGGGTCCTTCTACGTGCATTTTACAGTCAGGATTCCAACACGCTGAAGTCGCACTTGCATGTTTAACGATATGCAAATATTATTCTTTTGGGGACAGCTTCAACGTGGGATATTTCGTCGAATACGAACCAATTCACTTCTGCGAGTGTCTGAGTTTCTTATTAGCAGTTTCATCCAAATTGCCATCCATTTTGCAGGGATATTGATAAGACATAACAGTGCTGTGTGTGCCTACTTCCTTTAGAACAACCCCAGAAATTATAAGATTTGTTTCAAAACAAAAGACTTGTGGTTTAGTCAGGTTTCTCTTATGAAAAAAAGGCACAAAGGTTCCATTTTCAGGCGGGTCTCTTTTAGAGGTCACGCCGAGGGATATACTGATACTAACTTTTTGATGGGTGTGGGCAAACCGGTCCTCGAGGGCCGATGTGGGTGCATGTTTTTGTCCCAACCCATCCAGCACAGGCAGGTTAGCCAATGAGAAGCACTTGCTTGCACTTTTAAGATACCAGATTGGTGGAATGGTTTCCTCTTATAGGTTGGAACGAAAACCCGCCCCTTCAGCGGCCCTTTCTGGCATTGTTTGTAGATCTCTGTCTTAATGTCTTAAAATGAATAACAAACATGCAAAAACATTCATTTCAAATTATGAATTCAAAACAACCTAGCATGTTTTACGGATTTTGTAACTCTTTGTAAAGATTTTGTTTCGTACATTGGAACAATCATTTGCATATCAAAGGGCTTTGTAACCTGAAAATGTTGTATGTAGAAGCATTCCTAAGTAGAGTTACCACTGTGACTGCGTCAGTCATGTGACTTTTTGTTAAAGCGCTACCTCCACCGACATGAGACTTTGGCCAATGAGTTCCAATCCTACGCTGATGCACCTTTTTGCTGCTTCAGGTTTCTTACGTCATTCGGGATGAGGTGGAAAAATACAACAGAAATGGGGTGAATGCTCTCCAACTAGACCCCGCGTTGAATCGACTCTTCACTGCTGGAAGGGACTCTATTATCCGGATATGGAGCGTCTACCAGCATAAAGTATTGAATGTACATAACGATGCTAAACTCGACATAATATCTGCATTTAGCTAATTTATGTTTTCTCATTTTAGCAGGACCCATACATTGCATCAATGGAGCATCATACAGACTGGGTCAATGACATAGTTCTTTGTTGCAATGGGAAAACACGTGAGTTTGATCGTGAACATCTTAATGCTTCAGATTTCAATAGGTGAGGTTAACTGTACCGTCTGCTTACTGACAATGGTGCAATGGTGTGTGTTTTCAGTAATATCTGCTTCCTCGGATACAACGGTCAAAGTATGGAATGCACATAAAGGGTTCTGTATGTCAACGTTACGAACGCATAAGGACTATGTGAAAGCCTTAGCCTATGCTAAGGACAAGGAGCTGGTGGCATCGGCAGGACTTGATAGGCAGATATTTCTCTGGGATGTTAATACGCTTACAGCACTTACTGCTTCCAACAATACTGTCACCAGTAAGGTGTCTTTTTACTGTTCAATTATTTGCCTAAATGATTTCACTGTCTGCTTGGTGTATTGTATTTTCTTGACTTTACATTGCTTGTCTAAGTACATTGTGTGTGCAATAGCGTCGTCACTCAGTGGGAACAAAGATTCAATCTACAGCCTGGCAATGAACCAGATGGGCACAGTGATAGTGTCTGGATCCACAGAAAAGGTGAGGCTTTTCTCACCTTTTTGACACTAGTTGTCAAACCTTGCTTATTGTTCTGAGTTAATGTCCAACACTGCATTCAAAGCTAATGTGCATCTTTATTGACCATATTTTCACGTCTATTGTACGCACCACCTGAAAGCCATCTCAGTGGCAGGTGTATTTTCAGTTTTTTGACAACACAAAAAGCGCTTAGTTTCCAAGGACCCGCTGCAATGATTGTTGTAGCATGACACTAACTAACCCTAACCCTGGCCTGCAAAAAATGACTGTTGCCATAACATATTTTGAAATTTTCTTACAAGGAACGGGGTCAAAATAATCTTTGACCGTTGCCGATAGCTCATGCACAGTTAGGGAAATGATTGGCCAAAAGCTTGTGCAACAAAATAATAAATAATGGGTTGTTTGTTTGACCAGGCTTGTTTCATTATTATCATTATTATTATTTTAATAATGGTGTTGTTTCATACCTGGGAAAACATTCCATAATGTTTTTGCTTGTAACCAGGGTAAAGACAAAAGTCTCTAAAAGCTAAAGGTGTTATTTTAAGCCATTATGATCAATGTGTGCCCGACCGACCATGCTAGCGATGTTTAGCTTTTGCGATTGTTGGTGTATTTATGTTTTAAAATTTATTCATGGGTTTGAATGCATGCTAGTGGTGTATTGCTAATGCAATATTTGTTGGTTTTTACTTTTAATTTACTTATGGGTTTGAATCCATGGGAAATTCCATTTTTTTAATGTGGAGAAAAATTGTTGATAGCCCACTGCTACAATGGAAAAACTGAAAGGTACCTGGCTCCATGAACATTTGGAAATATTTGACAAATTGTTCTCTAGGTGCTGCGAGTGTGGGACCCACGTACATGTGCAAAATTGATGAAGCTTAAAGGCCATACAGACAATGTCAAATCACTACTGTTGAACCGAGATGGAACTCAAGTAAATATATCTGTACAAATACCTAGTGGTTTGTATTTGTGTTTCATTTTGCATGACGACAAATCTGCTGTGCTACCTTGCAGTGTCTGTCTGGCAGTTCAGATGGAACAATTCGTCTGTGGTCTCTTGGTCAGCAGCGCTGCATTGCCACGTACCGTGTGCACGATGAAGGCGTTTGGGCCCTGCAAGTCAATGAGGCTTTCACACATGTCTATTCTGGAGGTCGAGATAAGAAGATCTATTGCACAGACCTGCGTAACCCAGACATCCGTGTTCTCATCTGTGAAGAGAAAGCCCCAGTGCTGAAAGTAAGAAGAGAACTTGAGATATGTCAGCAAACTAATAAATACCAAATACCGTATTTACATGACTAAACGGCGCATCATATTTTTAGCTGCAGTGTCAATAACATATGCTTTTTCTGTATTTTGCACACACAAAGGACGCAACCTTTTTTTAGACGCAGCCAGGCATGGCATATATATATTGTATATGGATGAATATGGAACCGCAATAGCACTGGCTATGGAAGCAGCCCCAGATGCTTTTTCTGGTGCGCAGTGACTGCTAGGATACATTATTCTTTTGTCAATACACCCAGGATGACGGCGAACACACTAATTCGGTGCTACATGCACCAAATGCACGCTACACCCACACGCTAAAAAACACGTTTTTAAAAAGGTAACGGAAGCAAAACTGAATTTGGTTGTACTTTAGCCATTGTTCAATGTACTCGCGTCATCATCACCCACAAATCCATCAAAGTCCTCATTTTCTGTGTCCGAATTGAACAACTGTCCATCGAAAACTCTGAGTTTAACACGTTTGTCCAGGCAGCCGCAATCCATTCGTAAATAGTAGCTAGCTGGTAGCTAGCGTAACTAGCCCATGTGCTGCCTGCCACCTAAAGTAAAGCTGTGTTGATGTCGATGTATACAGGCCGCAATCCATTCGCAAATAGTAGCTAGCTGGTAGCTAGCGTAACTTTCCGACGCTGTTTTCCATGCTTTGTCAAGCTGTATTGAAGTCAATGTATACAGGCCACAATCCATTGGGTGTATTGACAAAAGAACTGCATATACCAGGAGTCACTGCGCAGTACTCTACGGGAAAATAGTCGGTGTACCCTATCGACTGATTTATTTTATTTTATCGTGAAAACAATTTCAGTAATGGTCCATATATGAAGCGCACTGGATTATAAGGCGCCCTATCTATTTTGGAGAATGCAGCAGAGCTTGCGGAACTGATTGTGAAGGCCGTGAGCCAGATTTCTGATCCTGGCAACAAATAATGGCTGAAATGTGATTGGTTAAATGCTTCAATATGAAAACACATCTGGAAGCAGTGCAACCAGGAGGATAGCAATGAAAGGAAGCTAACAGAAAATTTGCAATTATTTAATAAGTATAGATGGACAAAATATTATATGATTCAGGTGTTTCTTAGGCCAGCAGAGAAGGCCTAGAAGGCATTGACGGCCCGCCACTGATGTATATGTATGTATGTATGTATACGTGCTGACTAATGTGCACATTTTCTGCCACTGTAAGAACAGAAATATGCTAATAAGCCTAGGAATTTTGTTTACGCACTATTTCCATTCATGCTTACTCCTCTGTCTATTGCACAGATGGAACTGGACAGATCTGTTGACCCGCCTTCTGCTATTTGGGTTTCCACCACCAAGTCATCTGTTAATAAATGGGTAGGCATTTGTGATGTAGTGGCCCTGACTTTGACAGACTCAACAGTATAGTTTCATTCATACTGCCGAATTGAATGTCAACATATTTGTGCACGCAATATGTACTGTATATGCACAAGTCACTTTGATAGTGTTTGTATTAAGTGTGATGTTGCAGCCTGTTGTGAACAATTTCTTGGGCTATGTATTTTGATTATTTCTGCTCTTGTCTCCAATATGTACAGTCTCTCAAGGGAATGCACAACTTCAGATCATCAGGGGAGTACGATAATGACTGCAGCACGCCTTTAACACCACTGTGCACACAGCCAGAACAAGTCATCAAGGGTAAGACATTGTTATGAAATAGGACCTTATCCTCTTTCCCTGTTTCATGAGCAAAAATCTGCCTTACTCACCTTTACAGGAGGTGCCAGTATTATACAGTGCCACATTCTGAACGATAAAAGACACATATTGACCAAAGATACCAACAACAACGTGGCTTTCTGGGATGTTCTGAAGGTAAATGTTAGCAGTAGAATATGTTTGACTCGCACAAAGGAAACTCTTGAAATCAGTCTTGTGGTGTGAATGGAGCCGGTGTCTGATCTACAGGCTTGCAAAGGTGAAGACTTGGGCAAAGTGGAGTTTGATGAAGAGATTAAAAAGCGATTCAAGATGGTGTATGTGCCAAACTGGTTCTCAGTTGATTTGAAAACCGGGGTAAGTTATAATATTAAATGTGAAAACATATTTTATAGTGATGTAGATTCTGTAGTATGGGTAATAAAGAAGTTTTTTGATTACAGGTCATTTTATATGAACATGTACATATGACAAGATTGTTTTCCTAAAAATTCCATTATTTAAAATTTTATATTTTGTTCTCTAGTTATAAAATACAGGTTCCATATATACACTAAAACGGAGAAAAAGATTAAGCTTAAAATGATACGCAAATATAATGATAAAATTGATAAGGAAAAACTGAAAATAGAGCTAAAGAAAGCGGGAGGGGGGGGGGACTTTAAATTGAATTGAATTTGATTACTATAACAACACCTAGAGATAAGTTTTAATCTTACGTTACACTAAATATCAACCTTCTTCTGCGATAAAAGAGCCAAAAATGCGTTCCTTTGCGGCTTTCCAGTCGAAACCTCCTGCTTCTCCATGCCTCAGTGGCTGAGTGTAACCCATTTAGTTTTTTAAAATTATCAAACAGGCCACAACTTGCTTTTAAGGGGTTTTGCTGGTGTCTTTTTTTAGATGTTTGCTTTGTTTTTAAATCCATGTAGATTCAGCTGGCTTATTCGCAGGCTATCGACTCGGTCATTCTATCTCCAGTAGTAAAAATGCAAATTCGTAGATATTTTTATGCGAGGGAGATCCGGCAAGAAAGACAAAGCAAAGCTGTTCTCATGAGCAGTATCTCACATAATCGCATACATCGGGAACCATCTCGTATGCTCATGTCTCAAATTTGTCTCTTGTCCCAAAGCAAAAATTTGATCGAGATTTTTCTCGTATGTCAAATTTTCTCGTATGTCGGGACACTCTTATGTCAAGGTATTACTGTAATATAAAGGGCCAAGGACGACATTGCCTTTTTCTGTTTTGTTGCGAGTGAATTTTGCACCGTGCACTTCACCTATGGAGAAAGACTACGCCAAGCTTATTCTAGTTTTGTTTGAATTTGCCATTGAAAATGCCTCCTAAGCGTCCTGGGCCATCTAAGAATGAGCCCAAGAAAAAAAACGAGACATGATGACAGCGACCAAAAAAGTGAGATTCCTTGTTGTTCTATTTATAGATTTTATTTGGATATTAATACATTCGTCTTTTCATGTGCGTATAACTTCTTTTCATATATGTATGACTAATATTTAATATATTCACTTCTTGGTAATTGTACTTGTGTACTTGTATTTTTGGATAGCCGCAAAAACGTAATTGCACTAATAGGGCTGATGATTCGTCCCGTTATTTTTTTAATATCGCGGCCATGTCTTGTCTACATCCGCGTTATACGAGGGATTACTGTATTGATGTTGTACAGAGTCCTTGCATCTCAAATGATGACCTTTTAAATCTTAACACTATTTTTTAAATAACCACAACTTTTATTGAAAATTTTACTGGAAAATGTTTATCATACTGTTTTCAATGGCAAAATAATCTCTTGCCATGAAAAATTTAGTGACCCCCTTTGTTTTCTACAAGCTTCATGACCATGTTTCATGACAGGATGTGATTATTTTGCCATTGAAAACAGTATGATAAACATTTTTCAGTCAGATTTTTTAATAAATGTTGTGGTTATTTGAAAAATAGTGTTAAGATGCATAATAACATCAGACGGTGCATTTGTATATTTTGGGGGTTAATTTGTTAAATAAACATCATTTGCTACTCTAAAAAAAATTGGTAGACGCTATTGTTGACAATAATGCATGAATATTTGTGTTTGAAAAGATCTATTGGTTTTATTAAAAGAGATTTTTGTCATTTCATAAAAACTTCCGACAGTGCATGTGTCATCTGCAGTTAACGCAAGAAAGCTTGACCTTCAACATTTCGCAACTCGTTCGGCGTTCATGAATGAAAAGTGAAAAATATGTAGTTTTATATGCCGTTCTCTGACGCTCATGGTGACCCAGCCAAGGTCCCCAGAAAGCTAATTTTGGTACTTTATTTTGACTCATCAATGTCTACTTAACCACTAAAAAGTGCGCACCTATGCAGCATTAACAGCTACTTTTAGAAATGTCAAATTTGTTAGTACCATAAATCCCTCCCTTTGCTTTGCTGTTTATTCTGTCTAATCACCCTCTTGCTACTGCCACAATGTAATTTCCCGAATACGGGATGAACAAAGTTATCCAATCCAATCCAACCTTCACAAGGGACTAAAGATAGAAATTACCCCTCGGCTACAACCTTACATATTTACACATGCATGTTCATTAATATGAATATGTTCTCTCCATTATTAAATAAATTAACTCAAACATTCATAATTGAATAAGGAGGAAAGTATTTATTATGCATAAAAGTTTTAAATTTTAAAGAAAAAAAGATTTGAAAGTTATCGTGATAATTATTGATATTGACTGATATTTTTTTTCTTATCGTGATAGCAATTTTTGTCATACTGCCTAGCTCCAGTGTAATCCAAAGACCTCATTTAGTTCCCAGTGCATGAGTTGTAATGTGTAATGTTGATCAGTCTTCCACATTCACTCTTAGAATTTTTTTTTCTTCTAATTATTGGTGCTATATTCTTGGTCTAAAGAAAAACTGGCATATTCTTGTTTAAAGAATGTGTATGAGTAATTTTATAATTAATATCAGCACTTTGAATCCAAAGAAAAATATAAACAAGCAGCCATTTTTAAATTTGAATAATCATGATTTTGCCTGACATTTTTTTCTGATTTAGAACCTTTTCTCAACTAAACACTTGAAAATGCTTTATGTACTATAAGAGTACAGTTGTAATGACATATTATTTTTGAATGAAGTATTTCATTTTTTTCTTAAAATATGCCTTGTTTTTATTACTTTTATTTAATTTTGAAGGTAATTGCAAAAGCTCATTTAACTGACTAATTGATTGATTGTTCACAATTAATCGATAAGGTAAATTATCGTTAGTTACAGCTCTAAAGTAAAATATTATTGAACCGTAGGTATTACCATGTATTTATTTCAAACTAAGATTCTTTAAGCATCTCAGTGTTCATAGCATAGGCCCAAAATGTGAAATAGAGTGGGAAAAGCTAATATATCAGTTATTCAGATCATTTAAGTCTAAACACCAAAAATTCACATCTGTGCCAAATTCTCGATCACATTCCAAATGACTACCAAACCCATGTTCCCCTCCACCATAACTAATGAAACTCAGAACTAAAAGCTGTTTACTCTATTTTACGTGCTGCTCAATAGATGCTTACCATCACACTAGACGAGAGTGACTGCTTTGCTGCCTGGGTTTCCGCCAAGGACGCAGGGTTCTCAAGCTCTGATGGATCTGACCCAAAATGTAGGAAACATGACAGGTCATTTCTCCTGTAATAATTGTAGGGGCAGGCTTCTTTTTTGTCTTCCTAAGAGCTGTTCCTTTTTGCCTCTGCAGTAAATCTGGGTGGGCTGCTGCTTCAGGCTTTGCTAGAGTTCTGGCCTAGAACTCGAATCAATCCCATGGATGAGGAAGAAAACGAAGTAAACCATGGTAAGGATTCCTGCATGACACCTTAAAGAATATTTAAAGGGAAATTATCAATAGTCAATGTACAGTTGTAGTAATCCCTCAAATTTCACGGATAATGTAGACCAGAATGGCCGCGATAATCGAATATCCGTAGCTAGGATCACCCCTATTATTACTCCATACATGTTTCATGCGGCTATGCAAAAAATCCCAGTACACAAGTACAATTATATATTCATTAAATATTATACTTATACAGTAATCCCTTGATTATCACAGTTAATGTAGAACAGACAAACGGAAAGGCTCGAATTAGGGTCACTCCTATTTATAAAATATATATATATACGGCATACAAGCACCCCGACATACGAGCATTTTGAGATACGAGTACAATTTTGAGCAAATAATTATCTATAGAAATTTCGAAATATGAGAAAGCCAGGTGGCCAAGATATGGAAGGCTGTTTATGATTTTAGCGCACTCTTTTTTTGCCGCATCTCTTTTGTGTATAACAGATATCTACGAGCACTGCATTTTTTCAGTGTTTTTTTCCCGTCACTCAGCGCGAAATACGGAGCAATCGCTAATACGAGGATTATATATCACTTTTCGTTGGCTGCTCGTTAGAGCATCAGGGACACTGGCTCTCTCCTCACAACCCGTAATGTCTGTGGTCGCAACTTCTTTTTACTGTCTCTGCAAGCATTGTATTTTTTTCAGTGGGTTTTTTTTGCGAGTTTCAGCGCAGATTTTCACATTTTTATGAACTTTTAAAAATGTATTTATTTTTTACTTCAGTGGTAAGTTCTATTTGCAAGCGGAGGACAGGGGAGTGGCTTCTGTTTGCGAATTTCAACGTGGATTTTCATATTTTAATGAACTTACCAAAAAGACAAAAATTACCCAAAAAAAATTCCCCCAGAAAAAAACACAGGTTAATGAAACTGCGATATTTGAAGGATTACTTTTAGCATATAAAAATATATTAATATCTAAATATAATCTCTATCTAAAAAAAATTGTAAATACTTGAAATACTGTACTCGAAAGGAAAATAGTTCCTCTCCGCTTAATTTAAATTTGAAAAAAAGTTATTGTGAGATCTAGTCCAAGTCCTTTTTGTCAGATTTGAGTCATTGGATCCTTGAGGGGGGTGCTGTAGGGGCAGCAGGAGGAGCTGCAATATGTTTTCGGCGCACAAGCAACATGTTGATGGGAAGTTGTGACTGCTGTTTTTTTTTTGTACAAATGTTTTTGTACAAGAAAAAGAACGTCAGATTGATTGCCAAATTCGATGGCTATGACCATGTTGTCATTGATCTCCTGGACCCATTGTTGCAAACTGTGTGCTAGAGCCAAGATCTCCAGATTTCTCAAAAGTAAGACAATGTTCTTCATCCTTGTTAGACCTACCTAATACTAATAATGGTTCGTAGTTTACTACGCCAGTTCAAAGCAAATGACAAAATTCGCATTTTCTATGGAAACTACAAAAATAAAAACAAGCGATGTCAGACGCAACCGGCGTTTCGAAACGTACGTTTGCTTTCAATAACCTTTTCAGTTAAAATATGCCATTTGAGGATGGCACAAATGGAAACTACATCCACGTGACCTACACGGATGTGACATCCGTGTAGGCCACGTGGATGTGACATCCGTGTAGGTCACGCGGATGTGACATCCATGTAGGTCACGTGGATGTGACATGCATGTAGGTCACGTGGGTGTGACATGCAAGTAGGTCACGTGGGTGTGACATGCATGTAGGTCACGTGGATGTGACATCCGTGTAGGTCACGTGGGTGTGACATCCGTGTAGGTCACGTGGGTGTGACATCCGTGTAAGTCACGTGGGTGTGTCATCCGTGTAGGTTACGTGGGTGTGACATCCGTGTAGGTCACGTGGATGTGACATCCGTGTAGGTCACGTGGATGTGACATCCGTGTAGGTCACGTGGATGTGACATCCGTGTGGGTCACGTGGATGTGACATCCGTGTGGGTCACGTGGATGTGACATCCGTGTGGGTCACGTGGATGTGACATCCGTGTGGGTCACGTGGATGTGACATCCGTGTAGGTCACGTGGATGTGACGTCCGTTTAGGTCACGTGGATGTGACGTCCGTGTAGGTCACGTGGATGTGACATCCGTGTAGGTCACGTGGATGTGACATCCGTGTAGGTCACGTGGATGTGACATCCGTGTAGGTCACGTGGATGTGACATCCGTGTAGGTCACGTGGATGTGACATCCGTGTAGGTCACGTGGATGTGACATCCGTGTAGGTCACGTGGATGTGACATCGTTTTGATTGATTTTTGAGCATAGACATACCATAGCTTCCAAGCGAAGACGAGAGAACTGTGACACTAATATTTTGCCATCAAAAAAATACAATGAACAGCCTGCAAAAGTTCAAGACGGAATACAGTATTATATATCCGTGTTTAGCGCCATCAACCAAAGGAAAATTATTTGCGTACTATACGTATTGCAACATGAAAACTGTTGCTTTGCGTGACAAAGACTTGTTGGAAGTAAAACTGGACTATGAGAAGATTAGTATTCCATTTGATAAATATGATCGAGTTTGTATTGTATTTGATGGCAAGAACGGTGAGCAAAAATCCTAGAACCACACGGGAGGACTAGTGAATGACCTACAGAGAGCTGGGGCCACAGTAACAAAGGCTACTATAAGTACCACAATGCGCCGACAGGGACTCAAATTCTGCACTGCCAGACGTGTCCCTCTGCTGAAGCCAGTTCACATTCAGGCCCGTCTGCGGTTCGCTACAGAGCATTGGAATGATCCAGAAGATTACTGGGAGAATGTGTTATGGTCAGATGAAACCAAAATAGAAGTTTTTGGTAGAAACACAGGTTCTCATGTTAGGAGGAGAAAGAATACTGAATTGCATCCGAAGAACACCATACCCACTGTGAAGCATGGGGGTGGAAACTTCATGCTTTGGGCAAACCGCTAAGGCAACAAAAGAGTAGCTTCTTAAGAAGCATTTCAAGGTCCTGGAGTGGCCAACCCAGTCTCCAGATCTCAACCCCACAGAAAATCTATGGAGGGAGTTGAAAGTCTGTTTTGCCCAACGACATCCCCAAAACATAACTAACTGCTCTGGAGGAGAGCTGCATGGAGGAATTTTCTTGTTGAGGTTTACCCATATTGACAATTACATGCCTCTAATCTTTTCAAGTAGGATAACTTGCACAATTGGTGGTTGATAAATACGTATTTGCCCCACTGTATGTGTATACATTCATGTATCAGTGGTGTGCCGTCAGGGCCTTCTCTGCTGGCCTAAGAAATATCGGAATCACAGACTGATGTTAATTATATTTTGTCCATGAATACTTAATAAATAATTCCAAATTGTCTGTCAGCTTCCTTTCATTGCTTTCCCCCTGGTTGCACTGCTTCCAGATGTGTTTTCATATTGAAGCATTTAACCAATCACATTTCAGCCATTATTTGTTGACAGGGTCAGAGATCTGCCTCAAGGCCTTCACAATCAGTTCTGCAGGCTGTGCTGCATAAAACAAGCGTCGATAAAACTGTTGCTTTAACCAATCAGAATTCGATTTGGCGATATCAACGCCACCTTGCAGGCGTAGGAATACGTCATTGCCTTCTTGCAGGCGTAGGGATAGGCGTAGGCTTTCATCAACTAAGAATGGCTAGTGATAGAGTAGGCGAGCCAGACATCGCAAACTCCACCCACGATGGCCGACTGAGGAAAACAAACAAATTTGGTTGCAGATTTGCTGACAGTAATTTTCCAGACAGACTTTTTCAGAAAAAAAATGGACATCATTAAGAACGGGTGGGTCTACTCCGAAGCTAGCAAGCCGGTGCCTACCGGGAAAAGGGTTTGTTCGTTGACTACGAGCGCTACCCCTGGCTCACTGTACATTGTGTTGCTGGAATTCAAAACTTATGCCAGAAATACAACAAGACAGACTCGACTCTCAGCTTTAGCTTTGATGGCGATAGAAAATTACTTCTTGATGGACCTGAAATGCACGTGTAATCTGTAAAACAGAGTAATTAGAGGATGGATTTTGTGTATAAATAAAAATATTTTTTGTTGAGTAAACAGTATTTTCTTCAATAATATTTCAATTTTTTAGGGTAGTATTGATTATTTTTTGTTTTGCAGCTGTAGCTGAATTAAAGCTTTTTTTCGCCTGTTAGGTTCATTAATAATTACCCTCGTTCGTAATTATCAATAACTGCAGGCAGACATCTTATTCAATTATTGACATTTAATTAAATAGAATGGATCACGGATAAAACCTCAGAGGGGAGATTCAACAAGCCAGAGTTTCTCCTACAACTTCCGAACGTCTCATCGAATAGATATTTTCGTACGACTCTTATTGCCATGAATCAAAACAATTTACAGAGTTGTTGATCATTTCATCACGTATGAGTAAAAACAACATCTGGAACTACAATAACAATCAAAGTATTTTACCAATAACAAGGCAGGAGACTAGACCAAACTACATTTGGATTAGAACAATTATGCCTTCCCTTGACCTAAGAATCATATAACAATTACATAAAGAAAAACCCGAAGTGCGTCACGAGGTATAGTCGCTATGTTGTAAATAACAGAAACAACATTCTTGTTATTGGCCGAATAGCCCTGGCCTCGTTACAAAAGGGACCACCGAATCTCGAAGACTCAGATTGGGTGAATTGTTTGTATAAACATCCTGGAACAGGCAGTCCAGGTTAAAGATGACTTGGCGGTTATTGGTGACCTCGCAACACTGAGAAAATTAAGAGAATGATTTAACAAAGAAATGACGTAATACCACTATATTTATAATAGTAATACAGAATAAACCCAACATAGCCATAAAATACTTGAGGGTTGGATTGATTCACACAGCACTACTGAAGGCCTAGGTGTGGAAAGCATGGGCCCCCACTGATGTTTATGTATGTGTATACATATATTTATATATATTGTAAATACTTTAAGTACTGTACTCTCAGTGAAAAAAAGTTCCTCCACTTGATTGAAAAAAATATATAAAAAAAACAGGCTATCGTGAGCTTTAGTCACGCGACGTGTTGAAACTGCGAAGTCGAACGATCACAGTATTCCTTTCATAGTGTAAGGAGTTGTCTCATCTTTATTGCACAACAGCGACAGGAATACTTTTTGCATAATAAACAAAATTTAAGTCATTTATTTACTTGTTTATAGAAGTTTAAAGGTTCATATTTGAAAGAAAAAAAGATGTGATAGATATCTAGATAATTATTGATTTCAACTGATTTTTTTCTAAATCGTGATAAAAAAAATTCTCATATCGCCCAGGTCTATGTTGATGTACATTATTGAATTTACAATTCAACTTTGGCAACAAGGCAACAGAGGGTTAGGGGGGTAAATTTGCGTTTGTACTGGTGTGCATCTGCGTCTGTGTGTTTATTACCAATAATGGGAACCAAATTGAAGCATAGCAGTCACAACAAAATTAAACCCCTTGACTTAATGAGCAGCTTTTTTAGAGCCCGAGACAGGCAGAGGAGAGGTGTGACTGCTTCTTAGACGAAATAACCCAGTTTTAAATGTATTTATTGAATTGGGAATCTGATTTGTTTTTAAAAAAACTTGAATCCGATAGATATCAAGTGTGCAAATAGCCCCAATAATTGGTCGATCTAAACGTGATGCATCACCTCAATAACAAACCCTATTGAATTGGTGGAGTAATTAGGCAACATAGCTGAAGTTGAGTCAACTTGCACTCAAGGACTGTTACGACTCCCCCTGGGGTATGATATACCAGGGAGTCGCAACTATCACAGCAGACAGGTTCGGTCAAAGATGAGTTCGGACAAACACTGCAAGTAGCCTTCAGTTATATTTTATTTACAATAAAGTCCATAAAACAGACTAAGGGATAACATAGGGGAAGCACGAGATATTAAAGTGGCACCCTCAAATAAACACAGTAAAACCCCTTCCTAGACAGGTGTCCAAATGAACACCCACAAAATACAGGAAATAAGACCCAAGGATGCCACTGTTAAACTGATGTAAAATAATCTAGACAGGGGAATAACTGTGTCTAAATGCACAAACTATATGTATACCCCGGGGTGTCTAAACTAAACTTATCTCAAGTCCCCCTATGCAACCCAAAATCATTAACAACACATACAAAATATAACAGGGAGTAACGTACTCACAAGCCTGCCTGCAACTCAGCAAGGCATCAAGGGATCAAGGGCAAGCTGACAAACGAAAAGGGTTTAAATAAGGGCCGGAAGTGAATCTTGATTGAAGGAGGGATGATTGGGGAATTAATTACAGCTGTGTTGGCCTGGACAGGGCTCTGTCACAGGGGTGAAGCCACTGCTGCAGATACCTGTAAAGAAAAGAAAGCACACACCTCCTACATAGTGTGTTTCCAGGCTGCCAGCCGTAACAAGGACCTTTTTAAAAAGTAAAGGGAACTTTAGACCTCCCTATCTTAGTGAGTTATCAAAGGCCTAAATAAAGCTACATCTGTTGAGTAAATATTTCGTGTGCCACAGTGAATGGAGAGCAGGAGAACCGCATCCAGAAAGGAAATGGATACTTCCAGGTGCCGCCACATACACCTGTTATCTTCGGAGAAGCAGGGGGGAGAACCCTTTTTAGGTAATGCTGTCTTGTCATAGTTCGTACACTACCTCAGGCTGTCAGGTCTACTCTACTTATAAAGAACACTAACAACTTTTGAAATGTCATTTGTTTTTTTTGACATTGCAAAATTTTGCTAGCAAGCATACACTTATTTCTCAAACTTAGGAGAATTGCATGAATATTTTAAAAAGCATTAATTCTCAAATTGAGCATACTTGATCTGTTGTGTGATTGTGCTGCAGGCTGCTTTGTAGAGATTCAGGTGGAGAGACTGAGTCGATGCTACTGAATGAGACTGTTCCTCAATGGGTCATTGATATAACTGTAGATGTGAGTAACTGGCTCATCTTCTTATTAGTCAGAAGTATTGCGATGATAAAAATGACCAGATTTCATATACAACTAAATAGTTTTGTGACTAAATCTGGTTAATTAAATACTGTTAAGAGATGTACATATGAGATGAACTTTGAGCATGTACCATTTTATTGTACAACAATTTCAATGAAAAATTTAAAAGTAGATATTTGGAAATCATGTTCAACCTACATTTAAAGGGACTCATGTTCAACCTACATTTAAAGGGACTCGACTTAAATTGTTTGTTTCTAAATTAAATGCTTGAAAATAGCATTCAAAACAGGCATATCCTTAGAACAATGTACTGTATTTTCTCGAATAGCCGCCTTCGTCTAAAAGCCATACCCTTAAAACCGTTGACATTTACAATTTCTCTATTATATGACGCCCCCTGATTAAAAATTTTGACCTATATATTCATGGTTTTAATAGGCAGTACAAATGTGTTACTTCGAAGGGGAAATCTTAAGGAAAAAAACAACGCACATGGTATTTTTGAGATACTGTATGAACCTAAAGCAGTGGTTCTTAACCTTGTTGGGGTTACCGAACCATAGCAGTTTCAAATGCGCATTGACTGAACCCTACTTAAGTATAAATGTTTTTTTTTTTTTTGTCAAATTCAAGATACCATAATTTCACGACTATTCGACGCATCATATTTTTAGCCGCAGTGTCAATAACGAGTGCTAATTCTGTATTTTACACAGAACGCATCGTTCTTTTAGACTAGGGGTCTCAAACTCGCGGCCCGCAAGATTTATATGAATAACCCGGTGTTCGGAGCTGGATGAACCAATCACGGTGAAGTATACGGCTCTGGAGGGCGGGACATTGGCCGGGCTGTCCAGTGCCTCGCTCACTCACTCATTCATTCCTCCAATCAGCTGGGCAGAGGAGAAGCCGTGAAGCCGATCACGCCGCTCGGCCGTAATCCAATACGATCGGAGAGCGAAAGTGCACATGCGCCACAGACCCGCGCGACTGAAAGTTAAAAGTTCAATCAGAGACTCATTCCAAGTGTAAACACATATTGCAGCCCCGGAGATGTCTGTTTCAAAGCCTGCCGTGAAGAGAAAGGTCAGTGATGAGCACAGACAGTTTCAAAAAAAGCGGGGAGTGCAATATTTCTTTGTTGAGCACAGGGGCACCCCGACGTCTCATTTGCACTGAAAAAGTTGCGGTCCACAAGGAATACAATTTGAAACGTCATTATGCTACGAGACATGCTGAGGAGTACGACAAATACCAGGGAGATGAGAGAGCCAACCAGGTTGACAGTCTTAAAACAAGTCTTCTGAGGCAACAGGGTTTTTTCAAGAAGGCTACAAAAGAAAGTGATGCAGCAGTCGAAGCTAGCTACGCCGTTTGTGAGCTGATTGCCAAGGCAGGCAAGCCATTCACAGAAGGTGAATTTATCAAAAAGTGCATATTAAAGGCTGCACATATTGTCTGTCCAAAAAGAAAAGTCAGTTCAACAACATCAGCCTTTCTGCCAACACCGTGGTAGAGCGCATTTCTGACCTGTCAAGTGACATTTATGGTCAACTTTGTGAGAAAGCGCAAAACTTCAGTGTATATTTAGTGGCTCTTGATGAGACCACAGACATCACAGACACTGCCCAGCTCGCAATATATGTCCGTGGTGTTGATGACAATTTTGAAGTGTTGGAGGAGTTGCTCACAAAAATTCCAATGCATGGCCAGACCACTGCTAAGGAATTATTTCACAAGCTGTGTGATGCCATTCAGAATGACGGTTTGCCATGGAAGAGCTTTGTTGGAATAACAACTGATGGAGCCCCATCAATGATTGGGAGGAAGAATGGACTGGTAGCACTTGTTCAAAAAAAACAGGAAGAGGAGGGTGTGGAGTCGGCCATAGCTCTGCACTGCATTATCCATCAGCAGGCCCTTTGCAGCAGATGCCTGATGTTTGACAATGTGATGTCTGTCGTTGTGAAATGCATCAACCAAATCAGATCCAGGGGCTTAAAGCATAGAAGGTTTCGTGCTTTTTTGGAGGAAATGGAGTCTGTCTGAATATGGGGATGTGCTCTACTTCACTGAGGTACGTTGCCTGAGCAGGGGAAATGTGTTGAAGAGATTTTTTGAGTTGAGAGCAGAAGTAAAAGACTTCATGGAGATAGACGGGGTTGCTGTTCCTGTGCTAAGTGATCCCAAATGGCTCATGGACTTAGCTTTTCCTGTTGATATCACACATGAGCTTAATGTACTGAACAAGAAGCTACAAGGCCTGGGGCAACTTGTCAGTGCTTTCTATGACAACGTGAGAGCATTCTGCACTAAACTTTTGTTATGGAAAGCTCAGCTCTCTCAGACAAACCTTTTCCATTTCCCAGCATGCAAGGCTCTTGTGGATGCAGGCACACCATTCAGTGGTGAGAAATATGTGGAGGCCATTTCTAAGCTGCAGGAGGAATTTGATCAAAATTTGCAGAGTTCAAGACATACAAAGCCACATATCAAATGTTTGCGGACTCCTTCTCATTTGATGTGCAAGATGCCTCTCCTGAGCTTCAAATGGAGCTCATTGACCTGCAGTGCAACTCTGCACTCAAAGCCAAGTTCAGGGAGGTGAGTGGAGAAGCAGACAAGCTTGGACATTTTTTGAGAGAGTTGACCCCCAGCTTCCCTGAACTTTCCCGAATGTTCAAGCGGACCATGTGCCTTTTTGGGAGCACATACTTGTATGAGAAACTCTTCTCCACCTTGAACTTCAATAAGTCCAAGTATAGGTCCAGACTTACTGATGAGCGTCTTCAAGCTCTATTGAGGGTCTCCACTGCTTCCTCCCTCAAGCCAAATGTGACTAAGCTATGTGAGAAGAAGCGCTGCCAGTTCTCTAGCAGCAAGAAGTAAAGTTCAGAAAGTGAAAATTTAAAGAGCTGTTAATACAGACATTTGAAACTAAATAAAAATAATTAGTTTTCTCTACTTAGCCAGCCACTATATATCTACTGTATTATTATTATTATTATTTTTTTATTACTTATTGATTTATTTTTTATTCATCTTTAAGTTAATTTATTTAATTCATTATTTTTTGTTAAAAAAATAAAGTTATTTGATAACGTTGGAATGTTTTATCAGCGCTTTTCTTGTGGAAATCCTGATGCGGCCCAGCCTCACCCAGACTCTGCCTCTTGCGGCCCTCAGGTAAATTGAGTTTGAGACCCCTGTTTTAGACGCAGCCAGGCATGGCATATATATATTATACATGGATGAATATCGAAACGCAATAGCGCTGGCTACGGAAGCAGCAGACGCTATTTCCGGTGTGCAGCGACTGCTGAGATATATAGTCCTTTTGTCAATACACTTTGTACACATGATTTCTTTGAAATGTTATTTTGCACCCATTTTATAATTTACAACTGTTTCTTACCTGCTTCTGCTTTGCTGGTTGACGAATTTGATTCTGGGGGAAAAATGCAAAAACGATTGCCTTTTGATTACTTTTAATAAACTTTCTAAAATGCGTAAGACAAACGTAGTCACAGTAGGCACGACTCGTGAACACCTTTTCAAGATGTTTTTTCCACGAAAGGTTCTTCCCCGTTTTTTTTCTGATTTGTGCTCTTGCGATGGTGGCTGCTTCCTCCTCGGCTGCCTTCTCATTGAATTCCTCATATTGCCGAGCTTTGCATTTACTAATGCTCCGTTGAGAGTTCGTTCAGGATGTCTTTCCACGAAGTCCGAAAGTTCGTTTCACCCCCGTTTGTTTTTTGATTTGCGCTGTTGCAATGGTGGCTGCCTCCTCCTTGGATATCTTCTCGTTGAATACCTCGTGAATTGCCGAGCTAGGCATTTACTCCTGTCAATGTTGTGAATCAGTAGGCCAAATACTTTTAAAGACATCCTCAACTCCACCGTCACGCCTTCCCATGAGGAAACAGAGCCGGGGGACTCTAGGATTGGCTCTCCGGGGTTGAAGTCACCGAGGTAGTTACAAATCTCCTCGGTGGCAATGCCCCGCCGGGAGTTTCTAAAGGCTCTGGATGTTGTGGGGCTGTCTTGGTTTACATGCCTTTACAAAATCAGAATCCTCAGCCTCCCCGGCAAGGTCTATTCCACGGTACTGGACTGCAGCGTTAGCCAGGAGATCGAATCTCCGATCCAGGAGGAGAAGTGTGGTTTTCATCCTGGCCGTGGAACAGTGGATCAGCTCTACACCCTCAGCTGGGTCCTCCGGGGGTCATGGGAGTGAGCCCAAACAGTCTACATGTGCTTTATGGACTTGAAAAAAATGTTCGACCGTGTCTCCCTGCGTCTCTTGTGGTGGTTACAGGTGGGGAAGTTTAAGTATCTTGGGGTCTTGATTACGAGTGAAGGAACAATGCAGCGACAGATTGATAGGCGGATCGGTGCAGCATCTGCAGTCATGCAGACTTTGCGTCGGTCTCTATTTACGGGTTGATGTACGTTCCCACCCTCATCTAGCGCTACAAGTTGTGGGTCGTGACTGAAAGAACAAGATACAAGCAGCCGAAATGAGTTTCCTCTGCAGGACTTCCAGACTCTCCCTTAGAGATAAGGTGAGAAGCTCAGTCATCCAGGAGGGGCTCAGAGTGGAGCCACTGCTTTTCCGTATCGAGAGGAGCCAGATGAGTTGGCTCAAGCATCTGATCAGGATGTCCCCTTGATACCTCCCTTGGAAGGTGTTCCGGGCATGTCCCGCCGGGAGGAGGAAATTAGGTTGACCTCGGACATGCTTTGGGGTCGTTCCGAAAGAGCTGGATTAGAGGTAAAATTTGAGCAGGCATTCCAACCTCTATAATTATCATATAAAAGATGGACCATATTTTCTCGCATTTAAACCGCTTTTGTCGGGAAAAAAAATGGTTACTGAATCGAGGGTACGGCTTATATGCACATATATACATGCGAGTTGATGACGATGACACGATGACCTCACGACAAAATGACGCTGTGACGTAATGACGCACGACAATGCGTCCTACTATTTCAAAATAATGAAAAGGTAAACAGGCAAAAATAAACCGTATCTTTCTTAAAATGGGTTGGATTTTTTGGGCCCGATCTTAACCTCTAAACTCGAAGTGGCTGAGGAGAGGGAAGACAGGGCCTCCATGCTGAAGCTTCTGCTCCCGCGACCCGACTTTGGATAAAGGGGAAGAAGATGAAATGAGATGAGGCCTGTCATAGGCCGTTTTATTTTTTTGCAAAAATGTGCTTAAGTCGTTAAAGGGTTAAGAACAAAACTTGGAAAACTTCTCTTCTCTAGTTTTTCTCCCATCAAAAAAAGTGTCAAATGCAACAAAGAAGACCTTGGACTGTTGAACAGCTGAATCTATATATCAGGCCATAATGGGAAAAAATTGCACCAAAAAAATTTGTGTCCTCAATTCCCACATGTTGACTGAATAGTGTTAGTTGAAAAGGTGATTTGACAAAGTCGTAAACATAACCATCTTTTGGAACATTTTTGCGGCCATAAAAGTTACTGCTGATTTGCAAAAAACAAAAGTTTAGCCGTTTGAACATTATATATCGTTGCAGTGTATTCTAATAAATATTGGTTGAACATGATTTGCAAAACATCTTAATATTTGTTTAACACAACATCCCAACTTCATTGCAACTGGAGTCGGAATTCATAAAATTAACCCTCATACAGAATAACCACACATTTGTAGAAACTATTTCGTAATGCAAAAAATGTATATCTAACTAGTATGCCTTTTCTTCTTTTGCCAGAAAAATATGCCCAAGTTCAATAAAATTCCATTCTACCTCCAGCCTCATTCATCTTCTGGTGCAAAAACTCTGAAGAAGTGAGCTTCACCTTGAACTCTTTTTTGTTTTCCTCTTGCAATTACGTTATTTTCATACGCTTGTTGTCAAACAGGGACCGTCTTTCAGCCAGTGACATGCTGCAGGTGAGGAAGGTGATGGAGCATGTGTATGAAAAGATTATTAATCTGGACAACGAGTCGCAGACCACCAGTTCGTCTGCCAACGATAAACCCGGCGAGCAGGAAAAAGAAGAGGACATGGCCATGCTAGCTGAGGAGAAGATAGAGTTAATGTGTCAAGACCAGGTATCAAGAAGATTTAGTTTCTGTTATGACTACTCTAGTAAAGTAAGCACAGTTTAGCCAGATTTTGTCTACTGCATTTCACATTTATTTTTTTCATTGTTTGGCAAGAGGGTCTGCAACATATAAGTACTTAGGTGCAACTTATATACATTAAAAAAATCTATTTAGCCTGTCGTTCTCCATTTTAATAGATCAGTTTGGTCTCGGATAAAATGCTCCACTCACAACTGAAATGCATTTTTTTTTTATGGCTCTCGCGTCTCATACTAGAATTTAATTTTGTATAGTAGAACCAATATATTCTCTTTATATTTCTCTAACATTATTTTGAGGGAGGGGTTAACAAGTTTAAAATGCTCAAAATATTTTTTTTCTCACCTTTCAGGTTCTGGATCCCAACATGGACCTGCGAACAGTTAAACATTTTATTTGGAAAAGTGGCGGGGACTTGACACTTCATTACAGGCAGAAGTCCACGTGAAAATTAGAAGTGGAAAAAGCAAGAACTTTTTTTATTTTTTATTATTCTATTCATCATTTGCCAATTGCCTCCCATCTGACATTTAGTGGGACTACCTGGAAGTCCATTCATGGTTAATGTTTGTTATATCCACAGGAATTTGGACATATTTCCAGGAATGTGTCATAAGGAACATACCAGGCTGTGGCAGCCAAGAGATGAGATTTTTTTGTTTTGTTTTCATTTTGAAGACTAAATTCAATTTACTCTGCAGGACTAAAACATTTTTTAACGCGTATCTGACTGCTATGTTATTATAAACTGCTGTACATGTTTGTGTGTATGTGTGTGCTTGTGCACGCAGAATGTTATAGTACATTCCAGATCTATCTGTTCTAATAGCACTCCACAGTGTCAAACAGTATCTCCATTTTGGAACCCCCAGACTGTCTTGATGCATCACAGTCAACCATCCTCACTTGTACATAACTTTAAATTTAATTGCAACAGAGGCTGAAGGTCGTCACACTAGTCTATGAGCCGTGCTATTCTCAGCGAGTAGGACATTTTCATGTAAACATTGTGTACAATATTTTGGATTTAAGTGACTTAGGAGGGGAACGATGTGTGCATCAGTTTTGTCGTACAGTTTACTTATACCAACAGTTATTTTTCCACTTCCTCAAAGCACATTCATGGCTGTAGCTTGACATGGATGATACAAATGACAGTTGTATTCACTACAACTTAGAAATATCAGTTTACTCTATTAGAATGTTTGTAATTGTTTAAATCATCTACGAAAAGGAAATTATATATAGTGAGATTCTCACTGTCCTTGAGCAATCCACAATGGCCTCGGTCAAAATGAGTTGTTCCTAATGTATAGTTAATTTAAATAAGAACATAGTAAAAGAGTATATGGTTTGTCATAACCAAAAAGTGTAGATAAAAAAGAAAACTTACCAAGCAAAACAGATCTTTTTATTGTGAACTCGGTGTTCATTTAGTCATAATGGCAGGTGCGGGAACACACCGTCTGCTTGGCCAAAATCCCCATTTGGTAATGCAACTCTAATAATCTTTGTTGTAATAATTTGTGAAAATGTATATTTTAGGCTTCCAAGGAAATAAATTGGAATGGTTTAACAGTGATACATTTCTCAAGATCTTTCAAGAATGTGTTTTGTATTTAGTGTTTTGAATCAAGTGTCACATTTTAGTATTATATCCAATATTGTATTGGTTTAACAAAAACAGAATATGTGCAAAAATATTTTTTACTAAAGCAACTTTTTAGGCATCCCAAAACAAAAACATGACTCAAGCACCTTGACAATATAATTACTCATAAGGGTCACCTATTTGATTGCATGTCCCCCTAAAACAGGTAACCAGGCCTACATTGTTTAATTTTGCATAGATCACAAAACTGCTTAACCTTCAGCGGAAAGTATTACTACATTTTGTACACTAAAGGGAGGGAGAATTTAAAAACATCTTAAAAACCGAGACCTCTTCTAAATAGATTTTTTAAAAAGCCTAGAATTGTCAACATTAGCAGCCCAAGCAGCTTTTAATAAATAGAAGTCAGCCTATCATTGTAGTTGTGACTTAATGTGCGATATCTGCCTCTGAAGACCCCAAGCCACTCATATTGGGAGACAACATAATAAAATAAGCAGTAACTTGTTTGTTTCATAAAACAGCATGTTATTGTATAATTCCAAGCTTCTTCCACCTTAGATGTACATATACTGCTCAACTTACATACATCTTAAAAAAAAACATTTTTCATTTCAAATGAAACTATGAGGGTCATTTTGATAAGAGTGAAATGCAGTAAATTCCATTTAATTCCATTTTCTATACTTTTAATTATTTATGATATTTTTGTGTTTTAATGTAGGTGCATATTTTAATGGCAAAAATATTTCCTTCTGCGACAGATCCGTTGGTGTGATGAGTATTGTATGTATATAAAATGCTGGTTTAAAAACAGACTGAGGGGATTGTCACTTTTTGCTTTTGTGCACACCTCTTGGCCTTCTTCATTTGACATTATGCTTTAGCCGCAGTGTCTCCATGGTCACAGTGTTGATCATGCGCCTCATCTTTGCATTTATCTTCAGATTCCAGAGTAGGTAATTCTTGGGAATCAAATGGAAGAACATCAGTAGCTGGTGGACAAGGTCGTTCACTGTCCAGCTCCAATGGGTCCATCTGGGGAGACAACATGCCTAATGGTGGCCTTGGGCTATGGCTTGACTCGCACAGTGAGTCTGGCTTGTGAGAGGAACTGAGGTAAGATGGGTCTTCTGCTAAAACACCAGAATCAGATGGATCACTGATTACAACAGGACTTGATTCTGTGGAGACAAGGGAGTTCAATTCCTGAGTGTCTGTTTGATTGAAAGAATCTAGTTCACTTCCATCCAGGTTTTCTACAGAACAGAAATCAAATTGTTACTGGAGAGCACAAGTTTAAAAAGTGACCAGCAAAAATAATTTCACTTTTGTAACCAGAACCAGTTTTTTTGTACTAAAATGAACCTTTGGTAACCCTTCAAAGAGTGTTCTGTTTACAAAAATTACATGAGGCTCTATTATCATTAGTCCCACTCAGTGGACATGTTTGCCTGCTGGTTTGATTTACAGCAACTAAGCACAATGGTATTGAAAACACGTGACGACTGGATCTTGTGATCAAATTGATACTGTCTCAGACTCCAAAAATAGCCATACTGGACGGCAATACCAATACTGAGTGTCAGGTCAGGTGATGGCTACCAGGGTATTCATTGTTAATTATATATGAGTTTTGAAAGGGACAAAATTAAAGCCATTAGGAAAAAAAGCCACAGATTAAATGATACATTTTCAGTATTAGTAGCAACTACTATTAAAGAACTTGTATACCATATTTTCCTGACTACAAGGCAGGGTTTTTTTTTATATAGTTTGGACTGTGTGACTTACACTCCAATGCGCGTTATGAGGGAAAATATTCACAAATGTTATCATCATTTCACATGTTATTTTACACTGGACCGAAAGAGGGGGGTCTAGGTCTGGGTCAATTTAAACATTGGCAGTGGGTGAACATTTGGCTTATCCCAACAGGGGTCGCCACAACAAGCCTGTGACATTGCTTGTAACCAACTTGTAGAAAATGCGAAGAGATTACCCAAAAATTAAATTTTTTAAAAACTTTTGGTTGTAATGAAAAAAAAAACCCAGCATTTTGCTTCTTTTTATTTTAAATGCTTTTCAAGTTGATGTTTGCTTTATTATGGATTTTATCAAACAAAAATTTCCCCAAAACGTGCCTAAATGCCCTCCATTGTGCTTTTTTTTGGCTAGTGTTTTGTACTACGAAAAATACAGAAGTTCAAATGCAAACATATTGCTTAAAACAGTTTGCATTCTGCACCCTAACTTACCAATGCCGGAGATCTCATTTTTATCATAGTTCATCGCAAGGGAGGTGTTGTTCATGTCAAGAGATGACATGGACAGATCCAGTTTATCCAACAAATCAGCGGGAACAGGGCTCATGTTGGTCACTTCAGAATTTGAGGAGCCTGTAAGGACAATGGAGGACTAGATTGATGTCTTGCTCAAGTATCCTTATTCAACTCACCAGCATCAAAGACATTCTGCATGGAGGTAAGTAGAGAAGCATCCTCTGAGATGACCTGTCTCACTCCTAACACATCTTCACTTTGGCTTGAAGGTGCCATCAGTGATGCCTAAAACCACACGGTGAATACGTCTGTATCACTCGGTATTATGTTTAAGTGAAACAGAAATGTCATGGTGTAAAAGTAGGACATTTTCAATCAATTATGTACCTCAGTGAAGCCATGGTTAGTCAGTTCTGGAGATGGCTTCTCCTCTGGAGATGGAGGAAAGGTTTTTTTTTCAGTCGATACATCAGGTTGTGCCGGGATTCTATGCAGGTAGCCGTAACCAATACCACACCCTAAACTAAAAATGAGAATGGGTACATGTGATTATAGAAGATATGTTGCATTCAGTAATTAGGAACTTTTGAAAATTAATTCTGAATTATTAACCTATGGATCAAAACAAATTATGTAATACGATTCTGTGCATGATAGTACACATACCATATTTACCAGTTTATAAGCTGCACTCTTTAAATTGCCTTAAAATGTTTTAATTTTACAATTTCTCGCGTATAATCCGCCCCCATGTTCATGGTTTTAATAGGAAGTGCAAATGTGTTACTTTGAAGGGAAAATCTCAAGAAAAGTCATTACAAGTGTTATTTGAGATGCTGTTTGAATCAAAAGCATATTATTAGGGTCAATATCAAAAATTAATATGCCTGTCTTAAAAATATCTCAATTCTTTCGATTCATATTACTCCAATAGTTGTCACTTTCGAACGAACAAGAAATACAATGAAAAAAATCATTGTGGAATTTTGTTTTATTTCAAAATCAAGGCTACTCTCGTCTGGCCAGTCAGAGCATGTTTAACTAGGTTTAGATGGCAGTGCCCTAGCTAAGGTGGCCGCTCCCCACCTAGGTAAGATGGCTGTGCCCCAAGTGAGTAGCAAGTGTTTTGAGCGAGAGTGTTTTTTCGCGTTTTATGCTAAATGTTTTTTTTTCTTGAATTTCATTCAGATGTCAAAATAAATTTTGTTCAGTGTTTTATCTGTATTTTTCTTCTCTACTTTGAAATGAATGACCGTATCAGGGGCAGTCACATGCATCGTGATGTCACGACACCATTGCGTCAACGTCACAGTGCCATTTTGTTGTGATGTCATCTAGCCATGGCGGGGTCAACTTGCAGTTTTGTGCATGTTTATGTGCATGTAAACCGTAACCTTGATTCAGTAATTTTTTTTGTCCCACAAATGCGGCTAATGTGAGTAAATACGATATATATTGAATTAAATTCTAGAAAGCCTCTTATCTGTCCTCGTGAGGATTAGTGGCATTGAAGGCGGCACAAATGACTGAATGAAAAAAGAGATAAGGGCGGAATTGCATATTTGCATTATTAATACCATTTAAGTGCTTGTTTAAAGAGCAACATACAGTGCTACTCATGAAGTATTGGTTCAATGATCCAAATATATAGCCTAAAAGCCCAGAGGGGCCAGGACCCCAAAAAAATAAATAAAATAAAACATGTCTGGAGCTGC
>NC_135516.1:3942698-3995198 GCF_051989575.1 Stigmatopora nigra
TCATAATCATTTATAAGGGCAGTTATCGGCAGAGGTTGACAGGTATATAATAAGAGCATTTTAAAAGAAATCACTGTATTTATCATGGTGGAATGTCTGCATTACAAATTTTGAGATCAAAACTTCTTGGCTCTCCTGTGTATTTTGCATGTTCTCTACGTGTTGCATGTGTTTTCTCCAGGTACTTTGGTTTCTGCCGATGTCCCAAAAATATAGATGGGAGGCTTGAGGAAACCAAATATTGTCCATAAGTGTGATTTTTTTTAAAAATCTCACTGTGTCCAGCGAACAATTCTCAAAAACCTTCAAGTTGTGTTTGACTTGTATGTTGGTTGACTCACTGTTTCATGACTAGCTGTTGACCATAAAGACACTAAACTTGTTTTCAGGAGTCTCATACTAAAGGCCACCTCTGCAACACACACCTGTGAATTTTGACACCGCAATGCTTTCCTTTCATTCTTCACGGAGACATGGTTGAAGCCCTGTTGACATCACCTAATAGTTACTAGATATTTTTAATGTGCTATGTACTGTATTTTCTGGATTATAAAGTTGCCATTTTTATATAGTTTTGCTGGGGGTCCAACTTATACATGTTGATAGATCTGAAATGCACTTTAGGAGCAGGTTAAGAAAGAGTGAGATCAATTTAACAGGAAAAAGGTTTATTACCAAACTGCAAAGTGGAGAGTGAGAGCTCTAATAGTTGAGTGCGGTTCAGCGCGATGTTCCTGCAACTCTCTATCGAATGAACAGTGGGTTCGTCTTTATATAGGAAAACAGGGCATAGTATGGTTTCTATGACAACGACCAAACTCTGGGCAAAGTCGGATTAATCAGTGACAGGTCTCCATGGCAGCGGCCAAACTATGTGCGAAGGCTGATTAATCAGTGGCAAGTCTCCATGGCAACGGCCATACTTTGGGCGAAGTACAGTTAATCAGTGTGAGGTCTCCATGAAAATGTGCAAACTCGGAGCAAGTTTCTTATGACAATGATGTTTCTATACTTACAAAAACTGATACAATATGAACAAACAATTGCCAAGCAACTTTGACATTTTATCTTACACCTTTATTTTCACACCTATAGGGCGGACTGACTTAAAGGACGCTGTCTCAGTTGTGGGTGCAATTTTTGTATTTAGTCGAAACACAAGATGCTCCGGCTCGATGGGCTTGGCATATGGTCATGCTAGAATTAAATATATGATAGCATTAATGCTGAAAAAATGGCAGCAGGAGCAACTGATTGTGCTTTATTGACATAATGTGTATTCACGTTAATATAATTCAAAGCATTAAAACTCCTACAATTTGTTTAATTGTATCGGTGGAACATGTCAATTACTGCTAGGTTTTATTGGGATAGACAAAAGACTTGGCAGAAGTACAAGTTTACCAACTACAGCAAACGGGAGACAAAGTCGGAAACCTTCACGAGGTGTCTCCTGAGAGGCCGCGGCCTACGAATTCCAACAAATACCACTAAGAGCTGCCAACAAGGAACGTGGCACCCTACGTTTTTCATCCAGCCGGAGATATTTGACTGCCCCTCACCTCCGACTACCCCCCGGATGAACTAATCCGCGTTCCAGTGGCAGCTCTAGCGCTGTCTGAGGGTAATCCTCAGGCGCTTGAAGTGACTCAACAACAACAACAACAACCACAGCAAACAGTATTAATATACATATATAAAAAACATTTTATTGATAGTTTCATCACTGATACAATTACGAAGACTATTCACCAGAAAATTTTGAGCATTCATATTTGTGTGATTATCAAATATGTACCAACTGCTTTTAAAATGTTAAACTATTTCATGTTTCAATCATTCAATCTAGGATTTCAATTGTCATCAATAATCAGCTGCTTAGTGGACCCTCATAAATGTAATAAAGCATGTGAACCTCTTGATGCACTTTTTTTAGTAAACGTAAAAAAAGATGAAGTCCGGTTATTGCATTTTAAGCTTTCAGGTTTTTTTAGATTTAATTTTATTATACAATTGCCTGCAACGAAGTATATTCTTGGTCTTGCTATTGTAAGAACGCTTTGCTCACCCTTAGTTATGCGCACATTATTATTATTATCATACTTCCGAAAGATCAAAACGGAGTTGGAGAGCTGTCCTCAAACATTTGTTCTCCTTGCAAGTGAAAAATCCAAGAGAGTGTCTTTCTCTTTATTTGTGCATGTTTTTGGGAATGTCTAATTGCGAACCTGATTGGCCATAAGGATTGTATTTTACAATCTGAGATGCCACAACTTTAAACACAACAAGCAGAATAAAACTACTCAGTGTAATGGTATTCCATTGTGTTGGTGACTTGATGGCTCTTTTGAATCCAGCCTCTGCTATAGCAGAATTTCAAAACACTCCCGCGTAGTCATTTGCCACATTCGAGATTGCTCCTTGAGGCTATATAATAAATTAGAGTTTTGGGATAAATTTGTTCGTATAGGTGAGAGACACAAACGTATCAATAGCAGGTTAAAAAATCTAGAATCTTTCGGTAATGCTGAAAAACATTGACAGTTTGTTGTGCATGGACAGTCATGAAACCAGGAATTAGTTGGTGAGTAAAGGCATCAAAATATTGGTGTGTAGTCTTTGTAAACCAGTCTCGGGAACCTCTTTGCCACCAAGAGCCAAAAACTATTCCTATTTTCCAATTGTATTCCTTGAGAGGCCACACTCAGAATTTAAGGCTAAAAACGCGAAAATAACTATAATTATCTTTTTTTTCCCATCAGACTTGTATGCATGTTTTCATTGATTAGCAACTGCATAACCGTGTTGTCAATAGAATTCATTTAATACTTTAAGAGGTAGTGTCAGCGCCATAGTGCCGACGTGACGATTCTATTGATGCATTCGGGACTCGGCTCCGTCACTTCCGGTTTAAATTTTACCTCATGGGTTAGCGAAGAGCCACATGCACCCATCAGAAGAGCCACATATGGTTCCCGAGCCATAAGTTCCCTACCCCTGGTCTAAGCAAACAGATATTCATAGCTATATTGTTGCAAAAGTAGACGTCTCATTGGGTTAACAATTTTATTCTATATATCCATCCTTGATTCGAAGGCTCTGCTCATCATAACTCAGCCGTGAGTAAGAGACTGTGGAAGGATTCTCACCTATCATGCATTAAGTGTACAAAATTAACTGAGCTGCTTATCCTCACAAGGGACACAGGGGTTGCTGCAGCCTATCCCATCCAACTATGGGGAGTCGGCAGGGAAGAGGGTGAATTGGTTGTCAGTATATCACGGGACACAAGGAGACAGACAATCTCAACTCTCAATCTCAGAACTATGTATGTTGTAACTAAATCAGTAAAGACAAGTTTAACACAGTTTATTACATTTTTGCAAGAAAATTGTTATGAACTTTGTGATATAGATGACTGATAAGTCACAGATCTCAAAACACATTAACAGTTTTTCTTTCCCAAGAATTAAAAATAATTAATAATGAAAAACAATTTACATAAATTCAAGTTAATGCGGGTCTGGCCCTCAATCACAATAAAATAATTTCACATGGCCTCCAGTTAAAAATAAGTGCACAGGTTCGGTATGATTAATAAAACTTATAGTGTGATCTATATATTTGTTTGGAAAAATCTAAATTGTTCATACAAAAATAATGAAAAGAGTTGAATTCAATAATAATAATAATGATAAAATTTCAATACAACATCAAACCCCTGGTTTTCATTGAGGACGACCAAATACAAGCGGACACGACACTGTAGAAAAACTAACAAAACCATTACATATATATATATATATATATATATATATATATATATATATATATATATATATATATATATATATATATATATATATATATATATATATATATATATATATATATATATATATATATATATATATATATATATATATATATATATATATATATATATATATATATATATATATATATATATATATATATATATATATATATATATATATATATATATATATATATATATATATATATATATATATATATATATATATTATAATGCACATACCTGGCCAGCCAGGAGTCCATTGAGAGTACAGTGGTATTAAAAGTTTGGGACACCAGATTATTTCCATGATATTCCATTATGTAGTTGTATGAATCAGCAATCTGAGTTAAATATTTAGGACAGTCTAACTTGATGCAACACCCACATAGAAAATACCTATAAGATAACATTTGTGCAAATGTTGCTAGAATCAATACATTGAGCACATGGAGATGCTTTCTGGGTGAATAAAGCCTTTTCTGCCCGAATGCCACAAACAGAGTTGGATGAGGTATAATACATCATGTTTGGAAAAGACAAGATCATTTTGAAACAACAATGGGCTGTATGCGAAGAGGTTGAATAACATCGTATTTCAAGACATATGTTTGCTACTCAACTAGATATTTCAGTTGGTTGTATTATGCTGTGCCTTTGTGCTTCCAATGCAGGTGTTGGCAATATTGTTAAAATTGAAGTTTGCTAAAATTTACAGAGGAATTCTTGCACAGGAAAAATTACAACTTTCTTGAATGCCCAAATTACTTTCCCCACTAGAAAACCTTTGGTGTAATTTCCAGTGGGCTGTCCGTACTCGGAAACTATCAAATCGACCTGGAAATGTTTTGAACAATGGTCTCAACAACCAGAATCCTGACCCTTAATAGAAATTAAAGAAATCATTTTGAGGCAGTTATTTTTTTTGCTAATGGAAGATCTACAAAAATGTAATGTAATTTTTCATTACTGGTGTGTGAAAATGTATGCACTTGGCTTCTTTTACATAAATAATTATTTCATACTCTTCCTAACTCCTGCAAAGAAAACCCTCAAATAGTGATGTGTCTGTTGTACTAAAATTGCTCATCCAGACAAAAAATGATTTAAAAAAATATTTCTATTGCAATATTAATTAGATATTTAATAAAATATTCTATATAGGTGTTGTGTCTTTCTTGCTATTCAACACTGAAGTTAAGGTGGAAACATTTGGGAACAATAAATGATGATTACAAAATTAATCTCCCATGGTAAAGATGGTTAGTATTTACAGCATTTTGAAGTATATACAAAAATATACAAATGTTATTTCATACGTTCAGTATCATAGCAACATATTCTCAAAAGAAATTAAGGATGAAAATGAATGTACCTGTATTTTAGATTCCCTTTCTGTAGCCACAAAATCATTTCTTTATGACACAATGGAAAATCTGAGTGTTTTTGTGGACATCTGTGGCATTTATGGATTTTAACTTAAAATGCATACATGAAAAAACAGTTTTGACACTGATTCGCTTACTTCAGATGTACTGTTTAAAGTGACAGTAGTCCAGAGTGGAGCTTTACTGCCTTAAAAATAAAATTGCAAAATTCCTCTCCTTGGGAAATGGACCAATCACAGCTACCTTTCATAGCAGGGTACGGCAGATATTTGAAGATTTGTGTGGTTGTGGCCGTATCAAAGTACATTTTTAAGGAACTAAGTGGGTAGCATGCAGTATGAAAAATCAAAACAGGTTGCCATGTTTTCCTTATGCCTGACTTTAGTCCTCAGATGTATTTAACATATTCGACCAGGTTATAAAACACAAATATTTTAGTTCAGTTCATTTCAGTTTGGGTGCACCTTTGGGATCAATGGTTGACAAATGCAATCATTTTTGTTGGTGGAAAGTTGTATAGCCTGAGCAAGGAGATTGTCCTTTTGGTATTTCAGATAAGAGCAAAAACTCGAAAGGCTTTTCCTCCCATTGGGTTTAGTAAGCTGTAAAAACCAAGGGAAGGATAGAAGTTATTTCATTTTGGTTAACAGCTGTCAGTCAACTTGAATAAAGACGTGATTTTGAAGCAGGGATATTGAGTAAAATGTAAATGAAAACAATATATTTGAATAAAATCAAATTATTTTTAACCTCTATTTATTTGACCACACTAAATATGTGCAAACATTGATATATATATATATATATATATATATATATATGTATATATATATATATATATATATATATATATATATATATATATATATATATATATATATATATATATATATATATATATATATATATATATATATATATATATATATATATATATATATATATATATATATATATATATATATATATATATATATATATATATATATATATATATATATATATATATATATATATATATATATATATATATATATATATATATATATATATATATATATATATATATATATATATATATATATATATATATATATATATATATATATATATATATATATATATATATATATATATATATATATATATATATATATATATATATATATATATATATATATATATATATATATATATATATATATATATATATATATATATATGTATATATATATATATACACATACATATATATATATATACATATATATATTTTTTTAATCTTTTTTTTTTAATATTCACACAATTTTTATTTGATTTAATTTTAAGACGTTCTACTTTAGTATCAAGTTGACCTTATTTGGTTTTGGATGTCTACATAGTTTTCAGGTAGATGAATAGAAAGAACAGAAATATATACTACAACAAAAGCATACAGCAGTAGCCATATTTTACTGTGTTCTGTTAAATCGTTGATTGAGTATTCTGTACATACTACCTTTCTGAAGTGATGCCATTTTGATAGCTGCCGCTATACTGCCTCCTGCGGTCCACTGGCATTACATCAATGTAACCTCCAGATTCATTTTGGATAACTCCCGCATGAAGGGCTGCTCGGCAGATGCTTGATTTCTAATAACATTAAGGGAATATATTTCAAATAAATGCTCTACATTGTTTCTCAATACAGTAAACTTCAGAAAATTAAAAATATAATTCAACATCCTTTGTAATTTTAAATCGGAACAAATGCATGTTTTACCAACCTCAGAGTATTTGACCTTGGGTATTCTAATTCTAAAATATAGCCCAGCCAATACCATAAAAAAAGAAATGGTCATAACTTATACATCAGCGTAATATTTACTCCCAATGACTCTGGCCTGACTCCCATGCAGACAGTTTTTAGGACAATACAACCTAAAGAAAAATCCAGAGATCACAATAATGGCATCTTTTCACGATAGCCATGTTCATAATAACACCCACCACCAAATTTTACCGAAATATTTCAAGTTTAATAAAAAAAGAATAGTTCGGTTACCTCGGACAATGTCGCACTGGCTTTTTAAAGGGACAGAACTGTGCGACTGTTGTGTCACAAGCGACAGCCTTGACTGGAAGAAAAATGCAAGGCATTTGCTCTCATCAGAAAATGGTCTAGAAAACATTGTTATTTAAAAGACATGTAATCTAGGATTCCTACCAGGCACAGTCTGTACTTTAAAGGAATTTGCACTTCTGTTCTTCCTATGACATGAAAGAAAATTCATTGCATCACCAGAGAAAACAAGCAATTGGATTTTTATACAGAAGCATACCCTATTGATTGAATGCCATTCTTATATGATTTGGTGAATCGTTGTTTTCGACCCAGTCGGGTCACATCTAACCATCCTCCATCATTGTCGATAATACCAGCATGCAATGCGGCTCCACACACACTGGATTGCTGGGATGGTTTGCAAAACAAACAAGTACCACAACATTAGAAATCAGTATGTACATGCCAGTGTTACAAAAAAATGTATACATTATTTTTGGTTTTCATTTACCATGTCATAAGACGTAGTCCCCACTACTTTTCCGTGACTCTCAAAGCAGCCAGGTGGACACTCATATCTATGGGTAGAATCAAAAGCTATCACCAATATTGGTTACTGATCAGCGGTAAATTTGTGGTTGGATCCTATGTCTCTACCTGTTACACGTCGTTCCTTTGCACCGATCTCTCAGCTTTGTGTCACAGTCCATCTGTTGGCCTGTAGTAACAAGTGGCCATGAATCACAATTAGACTAAAATCTACTAGAATGAGTTGATAACTGTCGTTCTGTCACTTGATTGATTGCTTACACATCTGCTCAGTGCTTACGACTCGGTTTTTTTCTGGAATTTCTGTGGGTTGTGGAGGGTTTGGAGTTTGGGCCCTGGGTTGGGGTTCCTCCTCTCTTATTGCATCGGGCTCTGGTTCAATATAGTTGGTTTCCTCAGTCTCTGGTGCAGGTTGCCTGTCAATGCCTCCATCTGGAAACAGACTTTCCATGTTATGTGGAACTTTTGTCACTTAAGTCAAATTGTTAGTTATTAGCCCCTATTTTTATTCAATTGAGGCCAGAATTTATATGTACCAGTTGAAATGGCATTTTAGACTGTGTTTTGGCACTGTAATTTTGTGGGCATCTTTTTATCCAACTCAAATAAAAAGGGGAACTTCCACCAAATAACCTGTGTTCATGTGTGAAACCACGTCAGTAAAGATATTTATTCATTCGTTTTATGAACTGCTTATCCTTGCAAGCGGTGCTGAAGCCTATCCCAAATGACTAGTGCACCAGTCCTCCTTTACACTCTGCAAAAATATTAAATCAGACTTTTCTTATTGTTTAAAGATCTCATCTCAATTTCTGAACCACTTTATCCTCAAATTAGGGTCGCGAGGGGTGCTGGAGTCAATGGGCAGGGGGACACATCTTGAATCGGTGGCCAGCCGATCGCAAGGCAAGAGGAGACGGACAACCATTCATACCCACGCTCATTCCTAGGGTGAATTTAGAGTGTCCAACCCACCTACCATGCATGTTTTTGGAATGTGGGAGATAAACAGAGTACGACCAGGATGGCCGAGTGGTTAAGGCGTTGGACTTAAGATCAAATGGACAATAGTCCTCGTGGGTTCAAACCCCACTCCTGGTATGAGTTTCATAGATTTTGTCATATTTTTTGGAATGTGGGAGAAAAACGGAGTACCCAGAGGAAACCCACATAGGCCCGGGGAGAGCATGCAAACTCCACACAAAAGGACCGATCTAGATTTGAACCCGGGATCCCAGAAGTAACTGTAAGGCTGACTCGCTAACCACTATTTTAAAAACATATTGATGATGAAGATAACACCGCATTTAATTAATTTATGTGATTAGGGAGTTTGATGTACACTATTTGGATTGGATTGGATAACTTTATTCCTCCCGTATTCTGGAAATTTTGTTGTCACAGTAGCAAGAAGGTGAGGATGAAGAAATAGGAAAGGCATTTTGCTATGTATTTACGTACAAAGAAAATGCCCATATAACTTTTAAGTGTTTTATAAGTAAATATCCATCCATGTAACACACCTTTGTAGCAGAGATTTTCCCTGCATCCTCCAGCATAACTGGCTGGACAAGCAGAACACGGTGCGCCATACTTATAGGGAGCGTGACCCCACCAGTTTCCTCTAAAATAAGAAAAAGAAACATTCAAAACCTTTGAGAAAATGTGTGTGCTACAGCAAAAAATGATATAATAAATATATTTTGCATTGTGAAAAGAGTAATTATGATTATTTCTGAATTGTTGGACATTTTACATAGCACCCTTCACATATAAAATAATCTATAAGCAAAATATAGTAAAACATGTAGTGCAAGTATTTAAAATATGTTTTAATTTAAAAATTATGATGTATAATATTTATCTGGTGCAGACATTTCAAAAATAATTAATGAAATGAAATTCCACACCAAATTAAATTTCATTTAATTTGACTCACTGGAGAGTAAAACGGTTTGTATCCATGCAAACACACACTCATTGACCAAACATGTTGCTTCTTTAGCACCAAGAGGATAGATAGCATGCACACTACCAAGCCTTCTGTAATTCTGGAATCCCCTTGTATGAATTCTGTGTGGCATAATAATGTTAATGTTAAATCTTTTTAAATCTTATTTTAAAAGGGGAAAACCTACGGTGGAGAGTAGTTGCAGACGAGATAGACAGCTTTTGCCCAGATCATTCCCCACACATTCATGTTGTAACACACATTAATGGCACATCCAATACGATTGCTTGTGGCCCAAACCAACTGGAAAACAAAACACATATTATTAAAACATATGTCAGCAGTAGTGCTAATATGTAATCAATGAAACCATCATATCATGAAACACACTTATTTATTTACTTATTTACTTATTTGTTTACTTATTTATGTACTTATTTATTTACCTATTTATTTACTTATTTATTTATTTACTTACTTACTTACTTATTTATTTACTTACTTACTTATTTATTTACATATTTATTTATTTACTTATTTACTTATTTATTTAGTTCTTTATTTACTTATTTATTTACATATTTACTAATTTATTTACTTATTTATTCACTTATTTATTACCTATTTATTTATGTCTAAAATGTATTTTCTTGTGTCTGTGTTCTCACCCTCTTGCTACTGCAACAGTGAATTTCCCGAATACGGGATGAATAAAGCTATATAATCTAATCTAATGTAATCAATGATCTAACTTTATCAGACAGTCGGGAATGTATAGATACTTGTACCTCACCTATACATGATAATAATGTCACTTTACTGATCACAGTTTACAGGACACAATGTATCACAAGGATTTCATCACATATGGGTCTAATTTCTGAATGTTTCAATATATGCGCCCTGGACTCTTGAAGCGGCATATTCTACTGTTTTGTTTAGACTCCCGGTATAGCGCTGAAAAGACATTTAGTCAGTTAGTCAGCCAAAATAAATAAAAGCCCTTGAATAGCTACCCCGTTTAGAAAGCATTTTTATCCTTTGCTGCAAAGGAGGATCACTGGTTGGGAGCAGGAGTTGGAAATTAGAGAGCACGGAGAAATAAGAGGGAAAAATAGATAAGACCTCACAGAAAAAGTCAGAAGTTAGCTAAATAAATCATGCTCACAAATGTTCACATTAGATTTATTCCCAGCTCAGACTACACACGATTTCAGCCCGATTTTGGCCTGACAGAAATATCATGGGGAAACGTGGATTGGTGTGCCCGACTTCTTGAGGTGGGGGAGTTCCAATGCCTCATGTAGTGTACTTCCAATCTGATCTCTCAACACCTTTTGGCTGAGTTACAGTGAATATGACATATCAGGATTTCTGCTTATTGTGACATGTTCTATGTGTAGCTGAATATTAACAGAAAGTGTCACATTGTGAATGGTATAATCTCTCTTTCTAACTCTAGCTTCTTTTTATAATTCATTGATTCCTTCATTTTTAAAACCACTTGGGGTCACGGTTCACTGGAGCCTGTCACCGCTGACCTCGGCTAAACGGCGGATTACACCCTAACCTGGTCGCCATCCGCATCCAAAATCACAACGCAGGCCACACGAACTTAGGTGAAAGAACCACTAGAGACTAGACCATCAGGTTATATTGAGAGAACGAATGCATTAGCGATTTTAGTTCCCCCCCATCGAAGTGTGCCTGAGCACAGCCCAGTGGAGCGAGTGGTTCGCACGTCCGCCTCACAGCTCTGGGGTCCTAGGTTCAAATCCAGGTCACATCCATCTGCGCAAAGTTTGCATGTTCTCCCCGGGCCTGTGTGGGTTTCCTCCAGGTACTGCAGATTCCTCCCACATTCCAATAACATGCATGGTAGGCTGATTGGACACTCTAAATTGCCCCTCGGTATGGGTATGGGTGTGAGTGTGCATGGTTGTCCGTCTCCTTGGGCTCCGCGATTGACTGGCCACCGATTCAGGGTGTCCCCTCCTCTGGCCCAGAGTCAGCTGGGATAGGCTCCAGCACCCCCCACAATCCTAATGAGCATAATGCAGTTCGGAAATGAGCGAGAGAAAATGTGCCTGAGCATGTGCACAGCCACCATGGCCCCTAATCACAGGTCAAATGATCATCGATATAAACTACCCTTCTCATACTTCATAGGGTTGCGAATGGCTGCCACCAATTCAGGGTGTCCCCCGCCTGGTGCCTGCGTATGCACAAAAACATCAAAATACAATATTGATGATATTGCAAGATAAAGGCTGCGGTTGAGGCAACCTGATGAAGAAGCCCAAATTGACAGGACACCGGCAGACACATGGATGTCACCTGGAGACTGAATTCTTTCGGTGAATTCCTGCGGGACTCCTATTGAATTGTAGTCAAACTTTTATTAATCGCATTATTGGAACACTATCGAATATAATAAGAATTTGCAGGATCAGGACTATATTAATCGATTTTGAAGTCAACCTGTAAAGGGATTGGAGTGAGGACATGAACAAAATCTGATAGCCACATGAATGTGAGAGCACTCATTACCTGAGTGTAGTGAGTGCAAACAGGTCCTGAACATCTAAAAGGGCAGTGTGGGTTACACTCCTGGGAGTAAGGGTAGCTGTAGTGCCTCACTTCATCATACCAAGCCTGCACGTGGTAGGTGGGAGGGCGGTCCCTGGGGAGATTGAGAAATGTTGCGTTACGTTGTCTCACATTACAAATAATTTCATCCATTAATTATATAGTAATTTAAAAAGTTCAACCTTTTTGCCTTTGAAAAAATCTCAAAGGACACCTAATTTAAAACTATATTAACAATACAATAACCATTCTCATCAAAGTTCTATCAGCAGGATTCACATAAACCTCCAAAATCTAATTTTTCACAATAACCTTGAAAAACTTTCCATTCAAGTGATGCAAAATTAATAATGTAATGTTTGTAATTGCATAATTTCATAACTATTTTTCCAAATATTACTTAAATATCCTAAAATTACGCAAAAAAAGGTTGTGCTCATGCTCACACATACATAACGAAGTTGATGCTCTAGAAACCGAACAACTACCGGATCATGTTAAAGAAAATTAAGCAACAAAAGGACTTTTTTTTATACAATTTGAATCTTGTAATAGTATAATCTACAATTTAACGTTCATCATATTTTTATTTTAATCTTGTAATAGTATAATCTATAATTTAATGTTCTTCATATTTAGATTTTAACCTTGTAAAAGTTAATTTTGTTCTTTTATTCATATTATTTTTTCTCTCTGAATATTACATTGTATGACAATTTCCCGCGACACACCTGACCATTTTTAACGGCACACCAGCATAGAGGTTGGGAAACACTGTTTTAGAGAAGTTGCACATATACACTGAGCGAAAAGTAGCTCAACTTGTGCTTGATGGACTTGACATTAATGCTCTTTTTTTTGCAATGGGGATAGGTGTTACAGAAAATTGATTAACATATAGAAAAATGTGATTCCATAAAATGAATTGAAATTCTGCAAGTAATTCCAATTTGAGGCAAAAATAACCTACCCTTCTTGACATATACACAAATTAGGTATGTCTCATTTCCCAAATTACGGTAAAAAGAAGTAGTAGTAATAAAAGCCCATGACATTACAACATCTTTTCTGAAAGGCAGGTGCATTGTATAAATAACACCAAAGCCATATTCACTGAACAATCTTTGACAGCAAGCGGTATGACAATATTGTGAAATGTCACTGGTTAAGAGGCTGGTTAAAAGCTTTGCTAAGTACGCATGCACAGAGAAAGGTCAGGCTTCCCCCAGCTGTCAGGGGAAAAGTACCTTAACTGCTGAAGTTCACATCATCAATGATGAATTTATATGGTTAACATCACAGTATATATTGGATTGGATTGGATAACTTTATTCATCCCGTATTCGGGAAATTACATTGTGGCAGTAGCAAGAGGGTGATTAGACAGAATAAACAGCAAAGCAAAAGCACAAAGTACAAAGCAAATCAAAGTAAATGGAATCATTAAATCATTAAAACATAAAAGCAGCAAAACACAAAACGAACAAGAGTGGACAAAGCTACAGTGGCCGCCGGCTGCCGCTTAAACAGCGCCATTTTGGTTGCGATAAGATGTTAGAATTTCTTCCTAAATATAACTGTTCTAACAAATATCACTTCAGGAATTTTAAAACCAGCCATCTTGAATTCCTTGCATGCATCTAGCCAACATTAGTTTGCATTACTTTAAATTCTTAGTCTCCAATAGATTAAGATGGTTGGATGTTTATTTGCTAATATTTTGTTATTGTTATCTGGTAGATTTGTATATACACACCTGCCCCAGTGTGCGCCAAGGTTCTGGCCTATTTGAGTCAACATGTAGCTCGGTCCATGTTCCCATCGGCATGTATGGGCCCAGTGCTCAGCGCTCCTTTCTAACTCGTAATCCCACACCTAATGGGGGAGAAAACAAAATTCAAAAATAAAACACTAAAAGGACTTTAAAGTTATAGATAATAAAATAGATATCAAACAGTGGTAATCGCTAGTCCATATTATTTGTGAAAAGGATAGTATGTACGTATAGTCTAAAGAAGAAATGCATAGAATAATGTGAAATAATAATTGACTCTATACCAAGGGTGTCAAACGTCAACTTGATTTCACATGGGCCGGACCATTTTAGATATAATATTCAGATTTTTTTTATATAAAGGGATTAAAAGAACTGGATTAAAAACCCTGAATATTCAGGTTTTTTTTTATAGATATAAAACAATGTTTATTTTAGCTTTTTTAATATATATTTTTTATTTTACAAAATGATTTTTTAACTATAAACACAGAAAAATTGATCAAAAAGGACAATTATTGATATAAAAGGCGGAAAATCAGGAAATTTAATATACATCTATACTCTTCATTTTATTTGATCCTAAAACAGAAAGTCGGCACTCATGATTTACTTTCCCGGGCCACACAAAATGATTCAGCGGGTCAGATTTGGCCCCCGGGCCGCCACTTTGACACATCTTGCTCTATACAGTAACGTTACAGCGAACACTGCACACAATTCTTGCAATTATGTCATGGTGTGGTCAGAACTAAGACCCCCCCTTTCAAAGTAACATGACAGGTGGGATAAAAAACATAGAAGTTTCACAACCCCATCAGTTTGCAGTTTTGTGCTACAGATTCCAAGCTTATTCTTGACATTTTGGATCGCAAAATGAGAGATAATTGAACTAGTAAGTGCTTGTTACAATATTTTTGAGACAAGTGGTATACAAAATTAATCTGTGGGGGATTCAAACAGCATTTGATTCTTGAAGAATACACTTCTACTCTCTTCTGTTATGGCCGCCACTGCTATCGATCACGTATCATTTAGTACCAGGCTCTTTACAGGGTATGTAGTCCGCCTCACATATATTCTTATAACTTCAAATATGGTGAAAAAGGGGTGTGATCAAATGAAGCCTGGAAAAAAGCTTAGTAAAACAACTAGTGTTTTGTGCTGAGTTGCTTTTTCATCAGCATAGGGTCTGCTATAAAACCAAGAACTTGGCCCTTATCAGTTCCCTTCCAAGCCACATAATTATCATCAGTAAAAGTATCCCTCACAAAAGAAACAGTGGATTAGTGTACACAAGGTACATTTACACTAACATGGCCTATACTTCAAACAGCAAAGTTTGACTGACTTGAAATCAATTCACCACTGCGGCAAACCAAATGAGATGGATGGATGACAAAATAAAAGATAACATTGGTCTCTGAGGTTTTGAAGTGGGCTGAAATGGATGGGAAGAGAGGAGATGAGCTTGAAATTGAATGGGGGAAGGAAAACTAGAAGGGAGGGGAATTTTATGAGACTTCAGATAAAAAAAAGCAATGCAGGTAAAAAGGTCAGTGAAAGAATAAGGGAAAGTACATACAGGAAATACATTCCATATATGTAAAAGGCTACAGTTTGAGATACCCAAAGAAATACAAACAAAATTACAAGTGTATGCACTGACCATGTACTCCATGTTAGAGGCCGGAGGGTGAACTTGACCACGCAACTTGTTGTGCAGATCCAGAATAAGGTGCATGTCCCCTTCACTGATGGCCCTCTTCCCTCTTGATCTGGCTTCCCACCACTTTTCATTATTGTCCCTGTACTTTTCCAGAATGGACTCCAGTTGTGTGGAGTTAGTCAGGACTGCAGATTTGACAATGTGTGCCAAACATAAGCAGAGGCTCACTGCCCTAAACCACCCTGGGAAAGGAAGTGGCTTCTTCATGTTCAGGAAAATTCGTATGCCGTGTTTTTTTTGTCTGTTTAAAAAAACAAAAAAGGATTCTGGTAAGTGTTTTTGTTGATTTAAATGTTTTTACCTGCATACCGGCAGGCTACATTCACAATTAATACAAAAAAAAGAATGTATGCATATTTCCGAACAGCTATTTTCATACATTATCAAGCCAAAGGTGCACAAATGCAAACCATTCATCCATTTACAATCCTATTTTTGGAGTCAAAGCCTTAATCAGCTGACTTCCCACACCATTTGCTAGTCATTCACTTGGCACATATTGAAACTGACAACCACCCACACTCACACCATCACCTGGAGTACCAGAAACCACACTGCCTTCACTATATGTCAAAGACAGATACAGCCCTCAGTAACTATGACAATTCTCCAGAAAAGAAAACCTGCCAACTCAAAGGATGCCATGCAAATAAAACACAGCAAACTGCAACTTTAATGCCCCCTTTTATTATTATTATTATGTTTTAAATATGAACAGCTTTAAACAGAGCGTGGTTAGCACATCACCCTCATAGTTCTGGAGTCCTGGGTTCGATTCGAGGTCATGACCAACTGTGTGGAATTTGTATATTCGCCCCGGGCCTGCGTGGGTTTCATCTGGGTACTCCGGTTTCCTCCCAAATAAAAAAAACATGCATGGTAGCCTGATTAGACTCTAAATTGCCCCTAGGTATGGGCGTGAGTGTGCATTGTTGTCCGTCTCCTTGTGCCCTGCGATTGGCTGGCCACCAATTCAGGGTGTCCCCCACCTCTCGCCAAGAGACAGCGGTGATTGGCTCCAAGACCCCCCGCGACACTAATGAAATAAAGCAGTTCAGAAAATGAGATGAGATGAGCTCTTTAAACACTAAGAAAAGTCAGGTTTTGATTTTTGCAGTGTAAAGGAGGACTGGTGCACTAATGAGACTGAATTAACGGAGTTTACATTGCAATGTATTATTCTATTTTCATTATTTTTCTCCAGTCAAAGCTCACCTTCAATTTTTTTTCATGCCAGAGTATAACTCAGAATAGAAAGGTTCACTTCAAACTGTGCGGCGAATACAGCACTGCAGGGCTTCGAGTGCATCAGCAGGTCACAGCATCACTACTCACAGTAGGACCACTGTAAGATTTCACACGTAATATTAGACCACAAGGCTAGATTTATTGGCCAGGAGCAACCTACTGTATTACATTGGCTCACATGCTGTGACATCCACAAACTTTAAGAAAAAAAAAACATTTAGGAAAACCTGGCTGAATATTGCATTTATAGAAAAATAAAGTGCATGTTTACCTTTCAAATCCGGCAAAGATCAATTCCCAATTTTCCACAGATGTTGATGGACTGTATTCTACAATCCAATGAGATGTCCAACCAAAGTAGGCAGTTTATGCTTTTCACATTGCATGCAACCCCATCTATAGGCTCCTGTTGAGTCACTTGAATTGTCACAGTGTATAGTGCTGGCTGTAAGAGACCACCGCTCATTTGCCACTTATATGCCAAGTTTGCCCTTAGCAACGCTCATCACATTGGGCCACTCCCTCCGCAACTAGTTTGGCCCTCAGCCCAGCGCCCGTGACCACCCGAGACGCACACATACGCAATGACAGTGTACAGTGTTATGTTTTACTCATAGGTGGATTCAGAGTCATACAAAGTTGACACTAAAATGTAACATAAGTCTATTACAAACCCACTGTCACACACTGTTACATAACAATATTCATAAAAATAACAATAATACGTAAACCTAAAGAAAAAAATGATGGCATGTTTAAGGAGAATCGGTCAAATAAATACATAAAACAAAGAATGTATGAATAAATATTTTAGGCCCATAAAAAAGCTTACATCTAAAAATTTAACAATTTTATATAATTTCCTCAAAGATAACCAAGAATGAATTTTTGATCAACTTGAACTTGATCTGTTAAGTAATACTAGTTCACTGGTACTTTGGCACCATCTTTAGGACAATCTTATGAGCTGTTTTGCATTGCAATGACTGTAGCACAGAATTTTCAAATTTATTTTCCTGTTTAATTCTCTGGGGTCTTACAGCCAGGATTAATATGATGTTTTGAATTAATTTATCCCACTCTCCCTACTTTTTTAAAGATGAAATTTCATTTGAGACAGTTTGTGATTGGTTTTAGTCATTGGAATTTTACACATTGCAGCAAGTTCATGTCCATTCTTATTTCTAAGGAATGGAAAAACCAACAGACATACATATACAGAGACAGACAGACAGACAGTGAGACAGACAGACGGACAGACAGACAAACAAACAAACAGGCAAACAGACAAGCAGACAAGCAGACAAGCAGACAAGCAGACAAACAGACAAAAAGACAAACAGACATACAGACATACAGACAGACAAACAGACAAACAGACAAACAGACAAACAGACAAACAGACAGACAGGCAGACAGGCAGACAGGCAGACAGACAGACAGACAGACATGCAGGCATAGAGACAGACAGACAGACATGCAGGCATAGAGACAGACAGACAGAGAGACTAACAGAAAGACAGGCACAGAAAGAGACAGACAGACATGCAGGTATAGAGACAGACAGACAGAGAGACAAACAGAGACAGGCACAGAAAGACAGACAGACAGATAGACAGACAGACAAATATACAGCAGGACAGACAGACAGGTAGATAAGTAGACACGTAGATAGATAGACAGAATGATGTAGCCAGGGAGACAGATAGACAGGCAGGCAGGGAGACAAGCAGACAGACTGAAAGACTGACAGATGGACAGATAGACAGGTAGACGGGCAGACAGGCAAACAGGCAGACAGCCAGATAGATACTAGACTGATACATAGTAGATGACAACAGCCATTTTCCTTGACCAGTGTTTCTGGTTCTTTCACTGACTGTTTCCTAAGAGGATTTATGAAATAACGGTAAAGGAAAAACATAGGAAGGTTAGTAATTGCCATGGATTTAATCCTTGAGCTGTGGGAGCAAGGATCAGAGTGATTGGCGAGCTATTCTGTTGTCAGATTTTACCCATTTGGAGAACAATTTACTGCATGTGCAGAAGACTTGGTTTCAGGAGAAGATGGGACAGTTAAAGGATTTACTACTCACAACAGTTTAAAGTCCACGGGAAAGAAATGTTCCAAGTTTTGGTGTACTTGGGTGAGTGTATTAGATTAAATTATATTACATTTGATTCATCCTTTAGATGGATTATTGATGACATGATTAACATATTTTTTTCTAAAACTGTTTTAAATTGAATGTTATTCTTTCCTTCTTTTTCAAAATCATATTTTACTCATGGCAAACTTTTTGGCATATTTTTCACTAAGTCCTCTGTTTTTCATCAGTTTTTGCTACACAATTTATCTGTGCTGATTTGTCTGGCGCTACGACCACCAAAACAAAAACTCAAGGTATGTCTTTTCGGAAGTTGATCTATTTAATTTCATTTCTTAATAAACAAATTAATACTAATTGTATATTTTAGTGAAGGATTATTGGTGAAGTTTTGTTCGCTTCTACCTTACTTTTGAGAAATGGTTATTCTGCAATTCTACTGTTATGAGTAATTAATTTTCAATTTGTTTTCTCCCACATTTTTTTATTAATCTTACATATAATCAGAAATGTATTCAAATATTTCAAAAGGGTTAAGTTTTAAACTTACTTTATGTGGGACTGACCTCACCAATTATTACACACATGATCTCTTTCATAATTTTACTAGTTGTGAAGTGCATGCAGTCCAGTATATTATTAAATCATTTCCTGAGATATGATGGTCCACAAATTAGTTAGTTAAATTTAATAGTCACAGGTGACTGTTGTTTTCTTGACACCTCTATCAATATAAATAATAATTGAACTTGGGTTATGTGTTGTCATATATGAGTTGTGTTAGTTCACCTGAATATTGTTGAATGTAGCATGAAATGTCAACAAAAAAACAGTAATACTTTTAATCATTCCTTGAGATACGAGCTTAATGCATCCTGGGACCGAGCTCTTATGTCGATTTACTCATATCTCAAATTAACATTTCCCATAGAAATGAACTAAGTACAAATTAATTAGTTCCCACCCTCTGAAAAAAAACAGACCAGAAAAAGGGATATTACAATGGATTTTTTTAGTGGTTCTAATTCACCATCTACTAACAGAGTAATAAATAACTAGTGGTTATGATGTTTAGGTGATGCGATGTTTCCATCGTGGCGGAGTGCTAACAAGTCTGAATATGTCAGTTAAGGGGTCTTGCCTGGGATGGCGAACCAGTGGAGAAGCACTATACAATTTCGTCATACGCAGCTGAGGGTATGATGACTACTAGGCTTTTTGTCAAGTCAATGATGACGACAATGCCTATGTCTGATTTTTTTAATACTAAAATGAGACATTATTCAGTACAATGCGGAGAGAGAGAGCGAGAGAGAGATTGAGAGGGAGAGAGAGAGAGAGAGAGAGAGAGAGAAAGAGAAAGATAGAGACTTGATGGATGCCCTCATACCATAACGTAAACTTTAAATTTTACTTAAACTTACTTAGATTCGTATACACACACTTAAAAAGTTTTTATCTTACAAAGAGGTTAATGTATTCCACTGCGGCTCTCGTGGTGAACGTCCTGCTTCTCCATACTTATTGGCGAATCAGCTTGGTCACGCATACACTACTAATGTTTTTCGATTATTTCGTGCTTAATATCGATTGTCATCATACGCATTATCTTCGCACTACCCTTCATTGCACCGGCTTGCTTTGGACACATGGCTTTTCCCTTAATTCTGCACTGAAAAAAACAGAAAAAAATGTAACGCTATGCCCAGTGCTCGTAGATATCTTTGCACAAGGAACATGCGCTGAAATCACAAGCAGCCTCTCACATCTTGGCCACCTGGCTATCTCGTATGCTCGCATCTCAAAATTTGTCTCGTATCTCAGGGCAAATATTTGCTTGGAATTTTACTCATATCTTATATGTCACGGTGTTACTGTAATTGAAATACTGATGTTGAAGTTGTTGGTAGCTAACACTGCATGTCATTGTTGCTAGTGACCAACAATTCAGGTGTGACACCTTTTGGACAGTGTGGGGCCTGGGTGAAAGAGCCCGATGGGGGCTATTTTACGTCACCCAACTACCCACAGAAATACCCACCAGAGAGGGAATGTGTTTACATTATAGAAGGTGAAGCTTCATACATAAATTCTTCATTTTTTTCCTTTACTAAAGCGTTTCTTCTCTCCCAGCTTCCCCTCGCCAGTGCATCGACTTATTTTTTGACGAAAAGTATTCCATTGAGCCTTCTTGGGAGTGCAAGTTTGATCACATCGAGGTCCGCGATGGGCCCTTTGTCTTCTCACCCATCATTGGACGCTACTGTGGGCAAGAAAGTCCTATGTATGTTCGGTCCAGTGGGAGGTATTTGTACATTAAGTTTGTGGCTGATGGAGAGTTGGAAGCGATCGGGTTCGCAGCCCGGTACAACTTCACACAAGGTGAGTACTTTGCTTAACAGGCTTTGATATTCACTTGGACCTTATTGAATCTTCCATCGCTCAGAATATTCAAAGAACGTATGGATGTTCAATTTTTCATCCATAAGTAGAAAAAGCTTTAAAAATGAACCGATATGTCTTTATAAAGGTAACATAGTAAGCATATTCGACCGGGGGCGGTCGATCAGGTTTTTTTATTTTATTTTTGTGACTATTTTCATCGTATGCTTTTTTTTTGTTTGAAAATCGCGCAGAATTACGTAGACAAATATTTTTGGAACTATTTTTTGTAAATCTGCAATACTAAAAATATATTTTTGTACTCCCGTGATTGAGTAAGATTCCAAATTCCAAATTCCTAAAAAGAACCATAAACCACTAAAAATGAACCAATTGAAGGAACCATTCATGAATTTTACGACTCAGACGGGGCGCAGACACTTACAGAATCCTACCAATGTAAGAGTTCTGTTGATCGTCGATGTCATACCGTAGTGACGCAGGTGGGGGTGCGGACAATCTCGCGACATTCGTCATCTAGTGATGTTATCTAGTGACCAGCCAATCATGAATTTTACGACGCGCAGACGGGCGCAGACACTTACAGAATTCTGCCTATCGACGACCTCCGGTCGAATAATCACATATCACAGTTAGTTCTGCAGTATAATTCTTAAATGACCACAGCCGTTCCCTCATCTGCTCCCAATAGTCCAAACACATCGCTTATGACGGAATCTACAGTTGAGCAAGTCATTGTTGCATTAAAGCATTAAAAGTTGATTAATTCAACATCACGTTACTCTGCCTAAATCCTGCAATTATAAGCACACTGCATAAAATGGTTCTAGAAGAATATCATCTTTCCCACAATTTCATAAAACCATATTAATTTGAAATATGACTTTTAAAAATAAGTAATAAAATAAAATCAGGATTTTTTGTGTGTAATTTCAAAAGTGAAAATTTAGGCAATATCTATTAAGATCATTTATGGAACACTAATTCAAATCTTTAAATCCGAAGTGATTCAATGCTAGTTTCAATATTATACAACTCTAAGCACTTAATTCTCTTTGTTGGCATTAAATCAGCAGTCAATTAACTTTCTGTGACTTTGACACAGAAGGTTGTTACGATGTAATCTGTCATCCTTTCTTTAATAATATCGCACAGCCCCCTCCTGCATACACATGTGACTTCCTGCATTTCTACATTTTCAGTCTCTTACCATTTTGTAATAGAGTTTCAGCAACTCTCCATACTATGAAACCATAAAGAGCCCTTCTTGTTTTATTGTTAGCTACATGCTTCAAAAATGCAGATGATAAAGGCCTAGGAAATACACACACGCAAGTACACACAGTTAATGAAAGCTTGTCTTCAGGGGAATACAGCTTGTCAGCACTGAGCCAAAGCAACAGCTTAAGCTGGACTCACGATGAGGCTTTATTAACAGAAGATTTTATAGGCCACCAACAATGATGACAGTCAAGGATTAATCTGGCTCCTTCTGTTTGTCTAACCTTATTTTAGTAGAAAATAACCTCTACCTTATTATTGTTAATGTAGATTTTCTATTTTATATTTTTTCATTTACATTAAAACCTTCAAGATTACAGCTCAAAATGCATTACAGTGAATGGGTAACCACCTAATATATTTCTCCTTACTGGAAAGGATATTTTCTTTCCTATTTCACATTTGTCATTTCATCTTTTTTCTGTGACCATTTTTGTTCTATGCTCTGACTTTATATCAATCCACACTATTTTACTTTTTTCTCCTCATAAGTCCTTTTGAGTTTTTTAGATATGGAAAATGATAACTATCACTGTCTTTAAAATCCAAACATGTTTAATGTGCCAACATCAGTGGTTGGTGTGCTCCTGTTGTGGTTCTTTGTATTGGGGAAAAAATCGGGATTTTTTTTAATTGCTTATTGCCAGACATGATGAGCAAGAGACATAGAAGTCGCCCCGCGTATAAGCCGCACCCTTAAAATTGCCTTTAAATCGTTCAAATTTACAATTTCTCGCATATATGCCGTCCCCTGATTCACATTTTCATCTCCATTTTCATGGTTTTAATAGGGAGTACATATGTGCTATTTTGAAGGGAAAATCTTCGAAAAATAATTGCACGTGGTATTTTTGAGATACTGAATGAATCAAAACCACACAATTAGGGCCAATATCTTAAGGAAATTAATAATTCATCCAGTAATGGTTGTTTTATTACAGTCAAACAGAAAATAACAAAACAAATAGTAAATGTTAATTGACCGATATCTACTGGTGAAAAAGAGTATAGCAATGCTGTAAGTCTTGCTCATTGATGAATTTACCAAGGAGACACCACGTGAGAATTCGAACCCCTCCACAATTAATTATGCGCCATAATAAATTACTTGTACTCATTCCATTAATTAGGTTTACAACTGATTTTGGACACAGTTTTTGGTTGTTTTTTTTAAAGTCATTTTTCCCAACTGTAGCTTTTTCTTTATTTAATTCCTTTGCCTTGTCTCAAGTTTTCTGTGAATGATTTGCAACCAGTCCAAGATATATATGCTGAACCCAGTTTCTCAACCAAAAGTCAAGTACAATATATTCCAATGACCTACCGACCTGGCAAGCAATAGATACTAAATGAATTAATCTCTTGAGTTGCAGTAGATACATTAAGAAGCAATGTTTGATTTTTTTTCTCCAATGGACTGGCCACCAATTTAGCATGTGCCTCGCCTGGTGCCCATAGTTAGCTGGGCTAGGCTCGAGCACCCCTGTGACACTTGTAAGGATAAGTGGTTTGGAAAATAAATGACTTATTGTTAACTGGTCAAATTTTAGTAAAATGATTCTGAACAGAAAGTGCACAGTGGCATAGATTCAATTGATTCCCCCTCCAAAAACCCCAAATAACACACAGGGGTGTAATGCTGAAGGTATTTTGAGGCTCTCAAGCATTTACATATTTAGGGGGAAGTTTAGTGTTTAAACTTTATAGTTTATGTCCCAACGCGAGAAATGGATTGTTGTCTCTAGAACAAACACACAAATGCCAAGTTCCGTAGAGAGGAATGAATGTGAATAATCTGTCCAAGCCTTAAGTAGAAACGGGTAAGAAACATGAGAGGATTAATAAGAACTAAGTTGGTAAATCAGGATTTATAATCCACCTAGCAAGTAGATTCATCAGCACAAAGGTTTGGGATGTAATATCCAGCCATGCGTTGTAAGGATTTCAGGGAACCTTAAATGAGGGCATCCTGAAGGAATACCAATTTAACGTTTACACTTGGTTGTATAAATCTGACTGGTTTTTCAATTTTTGTTTTAAATATGTTATATATACTGTATGTTTGGGAGGATGAGTTCTTTTCATGTACAGCAAAGACTTTGTCAACCTAAACTAGATCACTTCATCTCCATAACATAATATATGCAGCTTATATTTGATTGAATTTCAGAATGTAACATCAAAATTGGTGTAGTATTAAGTTTTGATCATGTTACATTCTTTATTTGCTATGGGATTTACACAGGATTTACGGTCAGGAAGTAGTACAGAAACCAGTGTCATTCTAATTATGACTTTATCCATTTGGTACTTGAATGATATGGGGACACCTTGTGATATATATATATATATATATATATATATATATATATATATATATATATATATATATATATATATATATATATATATATATATATATATATATATATATATATATATATATATATATATATATATATATATATATATATATATATATATATATATATATATATATATATATATATATATATATATATATATATATATATATATATATATATATATATATATATATATATATATATATATATATATATATATATATATATATATATATATATATATATATATATATATATATATATATATATATATATATATATATATATATATATATATATATATATATATATATATATATATATATATATATATATATATATATATATATATATATATATATATATATATATATATATATATATATATATATATATATATATATATATATATATATATATATATATATATATATATATATATATATATATATATATATATATATATATATATATATATATATATATATATATATATATATATATATATATATATATATATATATATATATGGATATATATATATATATCCATATATATATATATACATATATATATATATATATATATATATATATATATATATATATATATATATATATATATATATATATATATATATATATATATATATATATATATATATATATATATATATATATATATATATATATATATATATATATATATATATATATATATATATATATATATATATATATATATATATATATATATATATATATATATATATATATATATATATATATATATATATATATATATATATATATATATATATATATATATATATATATATATATATATATATATATATATATATATATATGCATTTCTACTTATACATATTGGTCTTGGTCTTGGTAATTTTATTATATAAAATCGTTGATTGTTTATTTGTGTCTGGTCTAGAAGTATCTTCATCCATTCATTCATTTTTTTGAACCGCTTATTGTCATAAGGTTCTTAGCAGTGCTGGATCCTGTCCCAGCTAACTACGGGCACTAGATGGGAGACCCCCGAATGGGTGGTCAGCCATTCACAAGGGTATGGACAACCCTTAACGCTCACACTCATTCCTAGGGGCAATTCAAAGTGGTCAACCGGCTTAGTCTGGTGTTGGAGGAAACTGGAGTACCTGGAGAAAACCCACGCAAGCCCAGGGAGAAAATGCCACGTCCACCTGTGTGGAGTTTCCATTGTCTCTATTGGGATAGGCTCCAGCAACCCCTGCGACCCTAGTGAGGATAAAGCGGTTCAGAAAATGAATGAATGAATCAAAATGTAATGGCAGAAATTAAAATAGAATACAATTTAATTTTTGAGATTCAAATCTGTCCATCATTAGCTTTGTAGCACTTCTGATTCACATAAAATTATAAAAATATTGTTCATGTTTTTAATTCATCTTCATTTATTCTTCTAGATCCTGAGTTTCAAGGTTTGGGAGAATTGCCAGCATTGCCATGTGGGTACTATTTTAATGTTGTTGCATATTTTGGGAAGAAAAAAAAATGAGAATGTAGAATTAGAAACATAAGCGTCAAATATTAAAGCACTCAAAACCAGTCAAAACCAAAAATGTCCCTTCATTTATCAGAGCTTTCAAGTCAGTGAATGTTTACAGTGACAAAATTGTTTTCACATTTAAGAAAGATACAACTCTCCACAGTTTGTGACTTTGAGCTGAGTGGTCCAGAAGGCTATGTGGAATCGCTTCAGATAACCAAGGAGAAACAGGCCCTACCGACGGAGGCAGTGGACTGCAGGTGGTATATCCGGGCCCCACCCAAAGCTAAGGTCCGTGTAATTATAACAATTTAGCAGGTTGTTCTGAACCTGGTTTCTTGATAACTGTGACCCTCTCTCTTGTGGTTAAGGGATAATGACATTGGAGGAGGTGGACGGGTCCAATAAAGTTGTTGTTTTAATTTTTCACTTTCAACTCTCAAGAAATTTGTATTTTCTTGAGTAGCTAAACATTATTGTTTGTTGTTATCGTTTTTGTGTTATCACTGAACAAAACAAAACAAAATCTCAGTTATTATTGTATTCATAGAAAAAGATTAAAAATAAGAATAATACTTTTTTTTACCTAAGTCTACAATGTCTTCCGTGTCTTGTGTCTGTCTTCTACTGCAACCAAGAAATTTCCCGATTACGGATTGAAATAAAGTTCTAACCTAACCTAAACAGAAACATATATTAATCTTCATTGAGCTCTATATATTAATATTCCTATTATTTTTGCTATTTTTTTTGCATTGCAGTAGAAAACTTGAGGATGTATCCTGATTTAGTTCAAAGTTTTATCTTCCTATTCACAGATTTACTTGCGCTTTCTGGAGTATGAGATGCACAACTCCAATGAATGCAAGCGCAACTTTGTTGCAATTTATGATGGCAACAGTTCAGTGGAGTATTTGAAGAACAAATTCTGCTCCACGGTTGCCAATGACGTCATGCTTACATCCTCTTTGGGAGTGGTAAGATTATGGGCAGATGAGGGAAGCAGGAAAAGCAAATTCAAGATCCTGTTTACAACCTTCCTTGACCGTGAGTTGACTTCATCTCTATTAGAATGTGTCTTGAAATTTTCTCTTGGCCAGGTTAAAAAAACAACAATATTTTTTCTGGCAGGTTCAAGAGTAAAACGGAGATCAGTTTTGCTTTCCACACCTAAAATTTACTCAAAAGAGCTGTCATAGCAAAATGTCTCCCACATTGTTACAACCTATTTCCAAAATACATGTTCATACATGTTATTAAAAAAATACAGCAGTTCCGTATTTCCAGAACATTCTTGATCTCAAGACCAGTTGAAACCACATTTTGAGGGTCTCAGCTCAATCCCAATGCCTAAAAGTCTTTGACTGCAACTGGCCGTGAGGGCGCACAAGGGATTTTCTGGCAATATCAGTGTCTAAACTTCTTTAATTTTATTTTGAGGATAAACACTTGGTAAAATAAAACAAATACTGCATTCTAATTTTATGTGTCCACCATTCAAGCGCGTCGCCCTCACAGCTCTGGTGTGCTGGGTTCAAAACCAGGTCACGTCCATCTGTGTAGAGTTTGCATGTTCTCCACGTGGTGCGTGGGTTTCCTCCGGGTACTCTGGTGTCCCCACCATATTGCAAAAATATGCATGGTAGGCTGATTGGACACAATAAGTTGCTTCTAGGTATGGGTTTGAGTGTTCATGTTTGTCTGTCTCCTTATGCCCTGCGATCGGCTGGCCACCGATTTAGGGTGTCGCCTGCTTCTGGCCCGGAGTCAGCTGGGAAACGCTCCAGCACCCCCCGCGACCCTAATGAGGATAAAGTGGTTCAGAAAATGAGAGTGAGAGCATTCTTGTCCCAGGTGACTTTGGGTGAAAGGCAAACTAAACCCTAAACTGGTCGCCAGTCAGTTGTGGGGCACACATAGAGACAGACAACCATTCACACTGCAGTGAATTGTGAATTGAACTCATGCAGCCAAAAGAACCACTGCACCATGGGTAGTACCATTGAATATATATATATATATATATATATATATATATATATATATATATATATATATATATATATATATATATATATATATATATATATATATATATATATATATATATATATATATATATATATATATATATATATATATATATATATATATATATATATATATATATATATATATATATATATATATATATATATATATATATATATATATATATATATATATATATATATATATATATATATATATATATATATATCAATGTGGAGCATAAGGCCACTATACATAACACAGTAAAAATATATATGACAACTAAAAATTTAGAAGCAAAGCTGCAGTTCAGTTCTCTACCACTTATGGACAATTTCTAGGTGCAACCAAGTTGTAGAGAGTATTGAGTGTCCATTTTGGTGGCTTTCCGTCTAGTTATGATGTTGCCATCAAGTTGATGGTTTGATAAAGTAATTTACTCTCCAGTGTAAATCAAACATAGATTGCTGTACCTCCAAATATATAGACTGGTCCTTAGTTGGAAAGGGGTTATGAGTTTCCAGTTGGGAGACCTGCCTCAATCGGAAAGCATTGCAATATAAAATATCTAAATGCTTTTAACTCTGTATTTCCTAGTTGTCAAAACGGACAAGTATGTCTGAGCTATATGGCGTTTTATTTCCAGCTCCATGTGAAGGAGACACGTTCTTTTGCCATAGCAACATGTGCATCAACCATACGCTGGTCTGCAATGGCATCCAGAACTGTGTTTATCCATGGGATGAGAATCCTTGCAAAGGTAAACTGAATTTATTGCTTTTTCACCAAATTTGAGGCTGAAGAAAAGATCATTATATTCTATATTGTCTGTCACACTAGAGAAACGAAAACCAAGCATTTTGGATTCTTTGGATAACACTAATATCACTATTATTGCTGTGACCTGCGGACTGGTTGTCATCCTGCTCATCATCTCTGTCATCATTCAGATCAAACAGCCTCGCAAGAAGTACATTATCCGCAGGTTAATTCATTTTGCATTTATCTTACAATAAATGTATGTTATTTTATTATTTTGAATTGGATCAAATATAACAAACTTTTTTGTGTGTATCATTTCAGAGCTCACAAGATCTTGTTAAAGTTATTCAAATTCTATCCAAACTACAGTGCAAAATTGTTGCCATTTTGCTTTTTATGAAATAATACAAAGCCATAGTTGGGAATGGAAGGAATTATTAAGATTTTTTTTGTGTGCCAATTGTTCCCGTGAGTCACTCTTTGTTGTGAATGTTACAAGAATGAAGTAAGAAAACATTTTTTCATTTTATCCACAGAGATGATTTCGATCCCGCCCTACTTCAATCAGGGCTCGAGCCTCCTCACTATGAGCTCTGCACTTTACGACATGTCCCTTCAGGTGACCTAACTGATGCCGCCATGGGTGATGAATTCGACAAGTCCCACAAGCTGCGTCGATCCTCCTCCAAATGCATCCGTGACCACCACTGTGGATCACAGCAGGGAAGTATGCACGACATTGTCCAAGGTAGTCGTGGCAACCTGAATATGAGAGAGGCCAGTATTGACCCTGATAGTGGGGCACTTGTGCCACAGCTACCCGCAGGAATAGTAAGCCAGCAGTCACCACGGTTCTCCCACCACATGACTCCAGCCGGTCAAAGGAACATCTTTGTGATGAAGCATAGCTATTCTCAAGATGAAGGTGATGGATACAGAGAAGATGATATTGACGATTTGATGATGGATGCTGGTCCAACTACTAGTAGACACCATGGACCCCACCATCAATTCCATCATGGACTTCCAGGGCTTGACCACACTGTTCACCGTACATTGTCTAATGACTTCTAATATGAAAATAAGGCAACGTAATTTATACTTTGATTTCTGCAAAAAAATCATATTGTTATGAGTCTCTTGATGGTGAGATGGAGTTGGACCCAGATGCAGGAAATCAGTTGGGACTGCGGGTGTACTAACATTAGGTTTTAATACCGATAGACACTTTACAAAGTAAAACAATCCAAACTAAAACTTAATAACACAAAGAAATAAACTGACTCGGGAAAACCACAGAGGGAAGACGCATACCAATCACACCAGGGAAGGTGAGCAGGAAAGAGATAGTTGGTAAAACTGGTTAATTTCATGGACAGGACACACAAGGGAAAACACCCAAACTACCAAACCCCAATAAAATGAGACAGATGGTTTGCTTCAATATTAAAAATGGGTATTAATAGATATTAGTGTTGTGAGTTATATTCATCTAATTTAGTTGTAATATTGTTATAACATTGAAACAAACAAAATCCATCTTAATTTATGTTACTTTTACATTCATTCATTTTCCGTACTGCTTATCCTAACACGGGTTGCGGGGGGTGCTGTAGCCCATCTGGACAACTATGGGCACTAAGCAAGGGACACCCTAAATTGGTGGTCAGCCAATCGCAGGGCACAAGGATACCGACAACCATTGATGCTCACAATGAGCCCGAGGGCAATTTAGTGTTCAACCAGCCTACTTTGCATGTTTTGGGGATCAGGAATGAAACCAGAATACCCAGAAAAAACCTACACAGTGAGGACCGACTTGGGATCGAACCCTAGACTCCAGAACTGTGTGGCCGTCACACTAACCACTCCTCCACATATGTTACTTTTTTCATGCATTCATTTTCTGTACTGTTTATCCTCATAAGGGTCATGGAGGGGTGCCATGTTACCATGCATGTTTTTGGGATGTGGGAGGAACTCGGGGTACCCGGAGAAAACCCATGCAAGTTTGGGGAGAACATGCAAACTCCAAACAGTGGGACCCCGCTTGGGATCGAAGCCTTCAACCCCAGAACTGTGATACCGTGCGCTAACCACTTGTCCAACGGGTCCCCCATTTGTTACTTAATTAAGTTAATTTTGTACATTGAAGAATCAACTTCACTTCTTTGAATTGAACTACATGTTATTATTTTAGCTCTGTGGTCCCCTCCATCATCCACATTTTTCTTTCATCAATGTTCATTATCACGCATTTCATTATAAATCAATAAATACATTCGTACATCAGCACATGTATTTTTTGTCGTTTTTTGCCAAATGGGTTGCAATGGACAGGAAAGATGTAATGTTCGTGGATAAGACTGGGTCATTTATTGAGGATGTGAAGGAAGAAACAAAGACGATTGAAATACAATGAATTAAGCTGGAAAATAAAATTAGTTGTAATTAAGCAGAGAATAAAGGAAAGGGGAATGAAGAATGGAGATTCAATGCAAAAATCAGATGGAATGCTAATAGATGACTTACATTTTGTTACTCATCTCATCTCGTCTTATTTTTTGAATCGCTTTATCCTTACTAGGGTTGCAGGGGGTGCTGGAGCTTACCCCAACTGTCCAATCAGCTTAGCATGCAGGTTTTTGGAATGTGGGAGAAAACCAGAGTACCTAGAGGAACACAGTACACCACACAGGTGGACAGACCTGGATTCGAGCCCAGGGCCCAGGAGCTGTGAGGCCGGCGCGCTAACCACTCGCTCCACCGGTTAAAGTTTAGAAAATGTTACTTTTCATCATCAATAATTGCATTAACGAAGTGGCATGAGAACAAGTGAATACAGGATCTCATCTCATTTCATTTTCCAAACCAGTTTATGCTCACTAGGGTCACAGGGGGTGCTGGAGCATATCCCAGCTGACTCCAGGCCAGAGGCTGGGGACACCCTGAATAGGAGGCCAGCCAATGATCGCAGGCCACAAGGAGACGGACAACCATGCACACTCACACCCATGCCTGGGCCAATTTAGAGTGTCCCTTTAGCCTAACATGCATGTTTTTGGAATGTGGGAGGAAACCAGAGTACCTGGAGGAGATCATGCAAACCCCAAACTGGTGGGCCGTGACTTGAATTTGAACCCAGGACCCCAGAGCTGTGAGGCTGACGTGCGAAAAGGATGTGAAGTTAAATGGATTAACAGTACATCAAGGAATAGGGTTTGATATTCAAATATTAAGTGTCATATGTTGTTGTTAGATTGAGGGGAGTAGTAGGCTCTAGTATATTTTAGTGCTGTTGTAATTTTCTTTATAAGGCAATATTGTTTCAATTTGGGAACTTGGGTTAGGAATTTCAGCGCTCCATAGCCAGTTGGTGGCAGTAATGCCCAACTAAATTGTATGCAACAAACCATAAAACTGCAACAATGAACAGGGTGGAACCTTTGGCATAAAACACGAACAATCCAGTCGGACTTATTATAACGCTACACAGGTTAAAAATGGCGGTGCAGCCAAACTTTACGTGCATTATCTTCAGTTAAGTATTTAATTTTAGATTAGTCATATGTTTTTCATAAGCCCCGTCATGTCTAAAGAAGTGCTTTTTAGGGAGCAATCTATCACGAACGAGAATACAAGTAAAGGTCGACTGGGTCTCATTGTAACGGGCTTGGTAGGAGGGTCGCTTGTTGCCCTCTACGCTGTGACTACGCCGTTTATTGCACCCGCATTAAGAAAAATCTGCCTCCCGTTTGTCCCTGCGACCACTACGCAAGTACAAAATGTCCTCAATGCACTGCGAGCCAGGTCTGGGACACTGGTGGACATTGGAAGTGGAGATGGGAGAATAGTAAGTACTACACAATAACAATCTGTCATGTGTATATTTGACATCACATCAGACAGCAAAAAAAAAAAAAAGCCAATTATTTTTTTTAAATATAATGGGGTTTTTTTACTGAGTACTGATGAATTTGGGTATGTTTTAAGAGAGAATATAAATATGAGAAACATGAAGCGAGGCAAAGAGCCACAGTACAGTCTTCCCTCGATTATCGCGGCTTCACTTATCGCGAATTCACTCCTTTGTGATATTTTTCTGCTATTCATTATTATTATTTTTTTAGTTCATAAAAATATGAAAATCCATGCTGAAACTCGCAAGCAGAAGCCACTCCCCTGTCTTCTGCTTGCTACTAGGACTCCACACTGAACAATTAAAAAAACAAAAGAAAATGTACTTCTTAAAGTTCGTAAAAAATGTGAATATCCATGCTGAAACTCATAAGCGCAAGCCCCTCTTGCTACTAGGACTAAGCACTGAAGGAAAAAAAAGAGTTATAATAGGGGTGACCCTACGTCGGGATTTTTCGATTGTCACGTCCATGTCTGGTCTACATTAACAGTGAGAGAGCCACATTAATTTTGGTCATGAACCGCATGCGGCTTGAGATTCACGTGACCGCCACCCCTGGGTAAGATGTACACGTTTTTCTGCCCATAGAAATCCATAGATTAATCCCGATTACTATTATATCATTTTTGTTATACAAAGGAAATCACATTTTCTTCAATTTGACTCATGAAAAACAAAAATAGTATTTTTCCAAAGCTGGCATTGCATACGATTTTAATACGCTTCTAATTTGTTTATATAAAGGAATGACTGTTATACCAAAACACGAGGAACATGTTGCATGTACAGTTCTTAAATGCAATGTATTTTTGTATATCCTTTTTTTTTTGATAGGTGATCGCTGCTGCAAAGCAAGGGTTTTCGGCATCAGGTTTTGAATTGAACCCCTGGCTGGTGTGGTATTCTCGCTATAAAGCCTGGAGAGAAGGAGTCCACCGCTCGACATCATTCCATATCTCTAATTTATGGAAGGTCAGTCTGATTTTCACTTGAAAAACATCACAGAGATGTAATTGTTGAAGAATAAATAGTCACACATTCAACAATTGCGTACAGTTGCAACTATTTGATTTATGTACTGATTCTTTCCTAGGTTAGCTTTGCACCATACTCTAATGTTGTCATTTTTGGTGTCCCTCAAATGGTAAGTTGAGATTTATCGTAAACGGTCCCTTCATTTTTGTCATTTCATGCAAAATAAAAAATACTAGACCAGTAAAAGCAATCACCAGAATGAAATTGCAGAGTTCTAAAAGTAACACCCACACATGTTCATGTTTACAGATGGACCAATTGGAGTTGAAGCTTGAAAGCGAGTTACCAATATCTGCTAAGGTGGTGGCCTGCCGATTCCCCTTCCCCAACTGGGTTCCTGAATATACAGGCGGGGAAGGTGTTGACACAGTGTGGGTGTACAATGCTCATTCATTTAAATGGCGCATACAGACGGCACACAGCGGTAAAGAAGAGAACATCAAATCATAGTCAACAATGATTTAAAAGAACAAAGTCAGCAACTATTAAAATATGACCATGCACATCTGCTAAATCGTTTTTGAAAATGTATTTATTTGAAGTGGAAGTAAGGTATTTAACAGTTAAAAATAAAGTGTGCCTAAACAGGCTGAAGGTTATGACAAGCAGTGGCTAAACCAGGGGTGGGCAAACTTTTCGGCCCGGGGGCCACATTGACTTAAAAAAAATTGACAGACGGGCCGGGTCAGCAAAAGATTCGATACATATAAAAAACTGCATCCGTTAACAGTACATATGAAACAAACAGAAAAAAAGACTAAAGTATTAACCTACTCATCACTCATCATTAAAGTAAAAAGTATAAAGTACAAAGTAAAGTAAAAAGGAATGCATTAAGAAATTTTAAAATGTAATAGAAAAAGATATCAAATAAATGGGAGAAAATATGAAATTGCTACTTCTATAGTTTTGTTTAATGAAATTTTGAATAAAAGCTTTAATTTTCTCTCACTTATTTGGTTTGAAAATGGAAAATCTAATGAAATGATCAAAGACTGACTTTTCTATTTGTGGCCCAACACTGGCTGTCACCTTGTCCATTGTATACAGTCACCTGCTCAAATTTATGATATGCATTGTAAAGGTAAATGTGCATCTTAATTCTGTACATTATGTATTTGTATGGATCTTATTTAACAATAAATTGTCTTACTACTTGCCCAATGTTTATTTACCACAACATGTGAATACTTTTTCTTTTTTGCACAATGGTAGGGCAAGCTTTTGCTTCTCTTGTGGCACGGATTGATATTACTGCTACTGAAGTCCTTGATGTCAATAGGATCCACATGCTGGTGTGGCCGGAAAAGCATGACATTCCAATTGTTCAGGTTCACCGCCGCTAAGTACAAAATAGTTAAAATTACTATTTAAAAAAATTGTGCGTTGACTACTTTGCCGATGTCCATAAAACCAAGATGTGCTGATTGGCACATGGGCTGCCAAGCAGTCCTGGATGGGTAAACCACAGCTAGAGATGTGTCTAAACATGTCTGACACAGGTGGAGCGCCACTGGGTAGCCAAGTTCTTGTAGAAGTGGGGCCAATTTGACTGGTCAAAAAAATTCCACCTGATGTGTGACTGTGCATACCATACAGTTCAATTTTGTGGTTTAGCTGCTTCCTCAGCTTTGTAAAAGGGATGCAGCCCAGAGATAGGTGACCCTGCCACCACCGACTGAGGATACTACAGAGCAACCCTGAGCAAGGTTGCCAGATCAAAAAACACAGTCTCCAGCTAAATGAAATGCAACATCCACCGAGTTAAAAGAAAAAAGAAAAACAGCAGACATTACAAACTCGTTCAAGATAAAAAAAAAATCCCTTATATATTACCATGTATATAGTAGATACGCCAATGAGCATGGGATGTCATTCTTCTTAAAAAAAAATTAAAACTTATGTATTATTTTCCCTTAAACAATCATTATTAGTAGATATTCACTTAAAATTATAGTTTCAATGTCAGTTTTCTCAAAGCAAAATTTAAAATAATGAGCAATAACATTATTTGAATAAAAAAACATTTTTGCCAAGGTAGTAGTAGCTCAGTGATCTGAGCACTCTGTTACTCTTGGTCACCCATGTTCGGTTCCTTGTGTCATGCCTGTGTCAGGAAGAGTATTTGACCTAAAATCTAGATCATCTTGTTCTCATTCAGTTCATACATATCTTAACTTAATTATAGCTTAACAGTGCAGGTGGATGGAAATGTGTAAAGGAAGCGAAGAACCGTATGGAGGCAGGCTGGAACAGCTTAAACAAGGTATCAGTTAACTAATGTCATAGATGAGTGTCAGTGACAATGAAGGCAAAGGATAGTGGTGAGACCAGCCATGATGTATGGTTTAGAGCTGGGGTGGGCAAATCGGGCCCTAGAGGGCCACTGTGGGTGTAGGTTTTTGTTCCAACCGATCCAGCACAGACAATTTAAACAAGAAGCACCTGACTGCAATCCACTGATTGCACTTGTAGGACACCAGATTGGTGAAGTGTCCTCTCTATGGGTTGGAAAGAAAGCCCTCCAACTGCGGCCCTTGGAGGAATAGTTTGCCCAGGCCTGGTTTAGTGTGTGTTGTAATAAATACATGTTAAATTCGGTCTTTAATTTAACAGTTGCTCAGTACTGTGATTTCGTTCATTCATTCATTTTCCATGCCACCACATCCTCGAAAGGATTGCGAGGGTTGCTGGTGCCTAACCCAGCTGTCTTCAGCCAAAAGGCAGAACTGGTAGACTGGTTGCCAGTCAGTTGTAAGGCGCACAAAGAGACAAACGACTGTCTGCAATACCAATCATACCGCCACCAGAGAGAATCGAGCCCGCGTTTGCCCGCACGGAAATCAGGTGAGTGAACCTCTACACCACAAGGCGGCAGTACTATGATTTGCTTTTTCCTAATTGAGCCCAAATTCTGAATTTAACTCAGGTTCATCTGCACATAATTGTATTTACATTAATTCATTCATTTTTAATGCTGCTTATGCCTGTCAAGGTCAGAGGGTGCTGGAGCATATCCCAAATAATAGATGTCATAGTTCAAATATGGTCCATCAGAATATTATGTTTGACATAAATGTGGTCTGAGCTGCTAGATAAGATGATTGGCTGAGCCAACCATTCCAAGTGATAAAATATCAGGCAAAATTGTAGAAATTTGCTTGTTCTGATCACAGCAATAGGCTGAAATGCTGCACTTTTGTTACGAACCTGTTGTGTTGAAACCCCTGACTAACGGCATATTCACAACAACAAAGTTAATAGTTCACTTCCTTCACCGTACCAAAGTAAAACATTTGGTCCACACATGTAAATGATAGCCAGAGTATTTTCCCTGTCTGTTCCTTGCAGCCATAGCTGTCAGGTGGACCCATCTTACCGAATTCGACCATAATGAAGCTGACTACAATTCAAAAAGATGAAACTAGCAATCTGGAATAAGATAAAACCTGGACTATTTAAAAAGAATGGTGTCCTGTCTGCTAAGACGCCTGTTCTAGTAAACAGGATGTATGCTATTTATGTTAAATCCAATTACCTTTGCCCCTCTTCACACGGTTTAAAGTCTATAAGGCCAAACCGTACAGATTAAGAGAATATTAACTTTAAACGGGGTCATATAATTTTTCTCGACGTCCTTAAATAGAGAATAATGACTCATGTTTTGTTTTAGTACTTAAGTTGTGTGGAACACAACCAGTCTTATTTTACTAGAGACAAATAAAATCTAGAACTAATGATACTTCCATTAGAGGTTGACTCTGAATTTTGCTTGACACACAACAATATGAAGAGTCATCTATTTTCTGGCGCTGCTCTAAAGTCACATGGATGAAAAAAAACAATTTCTTTACTTAGAATTTTGGGTCAAAAAAGGAATACGATCTTTGACTTTCACTGGAAATAAAGTATAGGCCTATTGTAATATTTATTGGCAGATACAACATCACTCATTAAAGATAGCCGAGTCCAACTTCTAATGAAAATATCTAACTGGGTAAAGGACTAAAGCAAGAGACAGCAACTAAAGGGATTATTGTGCGTCAGTTGGAGAGGAAATCCCTTTCCCCTTCGCTGACTGCTCAAAATCAGTCCAGTGTTTCTCCATATGGCAGGAGCATATCAGACATATTGGTGGTGATTTTGACTATATTTAATCAAGATGGCTTTACAAAAAGACAGCAACGTTTTCTCTGACATCTCATCAAGATTGGGAGTTGACATGGATGTTAGCTGATGTTGGAATGGAACAATGGTTAGCATCTTCCAACATGGACATGGACAGCAACTTTTCAACAACTAGGAATTTATGGGGGATTTGGGAAATTTCAAAAAATGTTGTTTGCAGCAACTTTATATATCTACCTCGACTGAATTTAAGGATACTGAAAAGGTGTTTGACAGAGGGTTGGTGGCAACTGGCCTGAAAATGGACTTCGAAAGGACACACTGTAAAGTTTAGGTTATTGTAGAAATGTCCTGGCAACCCACTGCAATTCAAACAATTGAGTGGGTGCAGGGTAAGCTTAAATGGTTTTAATAACTGAGAAGGAAGGTGAGGTTGGTAAACTTCAAGAGAATGGAGTTGCCAAAGGTATGGGACCAGGAAAAACTGAGCTTGGCATCAACAAAACATCTATGGACACACCTCTCATGTCCTTCACTACGGTCGACAAGGACCATGAAGACGATGAGGAACAGGGCCATAATGTTGAAGCCGAAGTTGATTACACCCGGAATTACTGGGAAGATGAGGATGATATCTACCAGGAGTTTGAGGAATTGGACTTTGAGGCTTTGTCAGATAACTCGGACACACGGAGCATTGCGTCTGACGATTCCTTTTACCCACTTGACACTACGGTGCGATCTGACCTTTTACGTTTGCCATGTCGCGAGAGCCCAGAGCCTATCTCTTTCTTCAAGGCTTGCTGCAATAACAACACCATCATTGTTAAGATCATGATTAGACAAGGACTGACTGTGGAGGAAGTTCAGGAGACAGACAGAAACCGAAGAGTAAGTACCACCTAAACAAATGATAGCTTTGTGTTTTTTAGATGAGACTTTGGAAGATACCAATATGGTGGCTTTTAACCGACATTGGGTTCAGAGCATTAGGTTAATCCTCGAAGTAACAGATGGGGCGTGTCCACACTTTGACACAACGAGAAACAGCTTGTTATTGGGGTCAGCTGTTAACAGGCTTGCTAAGTCATTGACCTTATCCTTGACTAAAATATAAATCTGATATATACCTGAAGTTTAAATTTTTGATGTGGTACATATATGAAAACAATATTAGTGCCTGAAATTAAATCAGCTAAAATGTTTCAATATACAGAACTGCATTACTTTCTTTAGCCATAATCCTACATTATGTGGGTTTACAATGCTTTTAAAGAATTTGGTGAAACCCAGTGGTGATTGTGATGTTGTGTCAAGCTTTTGATAGGTTTATTTTATTATTTTAAGATTTTATCTATTTATTTATTAATTTATTTGTCAGTCTGTTGTTATTTGTGCACTGTTAGGTGAAAGCTTCAAATATTATACTTGTATCAACACATTCAATTCAATTAATTCAATTAACATTATAATGAGAAAGTCAGGAAATCAAACAAGAAGAGAATAGTGGATTTGAGCAAGTCTGGTTCATTCTTCAAACAATTCTACACAAGTATTAAAATCATGTGAATTATTACTCTTCAGAAAGGGGATTTGGAAATTGTTTTGGTCTGGAAAACAAAACTGGCTGATGACAAATGTCTATTAATAACGTCAAAAGTCACATTTTGTTATCACTATGCAATCGTCATTGTGTACAATATTTATTTGAGAAAAAATAGATTGGTAACAATCAATTCAATGAGTCAGCTCTATGTTATCGATCCATTGTCTGCACTGTGTTCACATTTTGATCCCTTAACTCTGCTTTATGTTTCAGTCTGCATTAATTGTAGCATGTTACCATGGATACGTGGATGTGGTCATCGCCCTTGCTCAGTGTCCTTATCTAGATGTGAACTGGCAGGATAATGAGGGTAATACTGCCCTTATCACAGCAGCACAAGCAGGTAAGCAGGAAAAAAATCAAGTTTATTCAACCATCAACCATTAAAAACAAAGATATGTTAGCAATTAAAGTTATCAAGATAACTATAATATAACAAATTAACAATAACTTTTTAAAATGTAGTCCAGTATGTCCCTCTGTCATGTGTAATAATGTTGACCATCTATGGATTAAAGATTCATGGTACCCCTCGGTCACAACCCGTCCATACGGACTAGGGAGGTACTGATTCCAAAACTATATACGTATTATGTGTACCTTACAATTTAGTATATTACAAATACAGTAAATGTTCGTGTGAACAGCGGATCAGAATAGAACACGTCAGATGACCTACATCCTCAAAAATGAAAATGTAAACCATTTTTTCATTATTATTATTTTATTCTCATCTAATTTTCTTTACCAACTTATCCTCATTAGGGTCGTGGGGGGTGCTGGAGGGTCAGACGCGGGGGACACCCTGAATCGGTGGCCAGTCGATCGCAGAGCACAAAGAGAGGGACAACCATGCACACTCAAATCCATACCTAGGGGAAATTCTGAGTGTCCAATCAGCCTACCATGCATGTCTTTGGATTGTGGGAGGAAACTGGAGTACCCAGAGGAAACCCACACAGGCCTGGGGAGAACATGCAAACTTCACACTGGTGGACTTGGCCTGATTTGAACCCAGGACCCCAGAGCTGTGAGGCCGATGTGCTAACCACTTGTGCCACCTAGCCACCCTTAATTTTTTATTCTTACATTTTATTATGAACTATTTATTCGACCGGAGGTCGTTGATAGGGAGGATTCTGTAAGTGTCTGCGTCGTGTAAGTGTCTGCGCCCCGTCTGTGTCGCAAAATTCATGCTTGGCTGGTTGACGTCACTAGGTGACGTCACTAGATTACTAATGTCGCGATATTGTCCACAACCACAGCTGCGTCGCAACGGTATAAAATAGAAAACCTGATCGCCCGTCTCCGGTCGATTATGCTTACTATGTTACCTTCATTATTAAATGTGTTTGTCTATTTGTTGTTATTTGTGCACCATGTGAACGTTTTAAATCTCATTATACTTGTATGATTACAATAAAAAGCATTCAATTCAATTAAATACTAATATATTGTACTCTCAAACTGCAAATGCTGCTTTTATACTGTGTGCAGGTCACGTGTTCATCTCTCACTACCTGCTAAACTACTTCTCTGGACTGGATATTGAGAGGAGGAACTGTCATGGTTTCACAGCTTTAATGAAGGCTGCGATGCAGGGTCGAGCAGAGACTTGTAGATTGCTCATGCTGGCTGGTAAACTACAATGTAAAACCATGCCTCTTTTTTAAGATGCATGCTAAATCAATGCAGGTAGCATACAAGTTGAGCTTGAAATTTTCAGGAGGTGATGTACAGGCCAGGGACAATGGTCGCATGATGACCCCTCGGGAATGGGCGCTCTTCACTGGTCGCTATGAAACAGCTTACACGATGAGTCAAGTCATGTTGAGGCCATGTGCCGAGCAGTTCTGTGACTCCTTCAAACTAGAGTGGCCAATGCTGGAGGTGAGCATTGTTTTAGTGTTTTATGACAATGTACATTATGTTATATTTTCAAAATGTAAAAATGTATTGGTCATGTAAAAATCACGATTTACTGAAAACACTATCCTCTAATACCCAGGTCCGTGTCACATTTCAAAGAGGTTGTCACCAACAATAGGAATGATTTGAGAAGTTTGTCTTATGTTCAGGAAAATGACTGCCCCTAATAGTCTTTCTTAACTCTTTCCCTGCCATTGTGATTTCTAGATGTCAAATTGATATCAATTGTAAAGGCTGGCATAGAGTGATCTTGAGTTTAAACCTGTCAACTTCACCTGCAAATCATTTTTGATTGTTAAGATTTTACTTTTTCCAAGTACATTCTGTAAACAATAGGGTTTTTTTTTGTAATTCTTGTCTTCTGTAGGATTTGGTTACCCAGGCTGAAGAACCTAAGCCCTGCTGGAAGCGTTTCATCGACCTTATGTCCTGTTGCCCTTACAGATTTTACTTTAACAACAAGATCAACCCCGTGGATGATGGCGTTCTTGAGCACATGGTCAGGATCACCACTAGTCTCACCAGTCCATTTATTGCTACGGCCTGCCGGACAGTGTGCCCAGGAAGTCCTCCATGTATTGGGAAACGGCGCTACGCAGTCCAGGAAATTCTAAAAAGACAACGGTTGGCGGAGCTGAAGCACCTCGGCCCAGATCGGCTGAACACCTACAAGAGATTGTTCCAGAACTCACGGATTCTCCTCATCCCTAAGGCGAGGGATCGGCGGGCTAGCCTCCAGCCTCAGCTTCTGAATGACATGGCTGTTGCATCCACTGTGGCCATAAGGCGGGCGAGTTTGCTACCTCTTCATTTGCTGAGGCGGAGTAGTGTGCGACCAGGGATTGTGATACCAAAAGTCAGGCTCTGCAAGGCCCCAGCTCCCAATTTCAAACCAGAAAAGCTCAGTTGGAAAAATAACTACCACGAGCTACAAATCCCAAGGTGGGACTACAAAATGAAGAGAGTCGAAAGAAAGAAGGATGATCGTCTGTTACCACCGACAAGGCGAAGATGAGAAAGCAGTCAATCGCACTACCTGAGACCACTTGTTGCAACCAGGGAATGGTAGGTCATTGGTTCAGTCGCTTGACTTCCTGAAGAAAGACAATTGCGTATTTAAAAGTCCCCAAAGAGTTGAGGATGAAGTCTGTTATATGGCGTGCACAATGAGATTGACTCACCGTTGATTCGACCTTAACCCAAAGTCAATTGTGATTAGTTCCAGCTCACACTTGACTCTGTATAGGATAAGAAGTCTCAAGTAGGGGGTGGATGAATGGACTTTCAATGACCAAGTACTGCAAACATATTTGACGTGACATCTCTGGAGTAACTGGACAGTGTCAACCTGTAAAAGTGAATATCTTCTGCCTGCTATGTTGGTTGACATTGGATTACTTGCCTTGTTGCCATTAGACCGGACATAATTATTGTATTAAATTAACATTCAATATATTGAATGGCCAACAGTTTTGTTATCAAAATTAAGGCTAAGTGATAATCGGGCCCGAATTGCATTTAGCATTTAAGGCAGATGACTCAAAAAATCAGTACATTGCGTTTTTGTGATGATTCATTTTTACAGTATGCTTTAATATGTATGCAATGGGGAAAAAAACTAAAACAAATCATTACTATTTTTATCTTGAAGGTTTTTGAGGATCTATCATTTTTTTGCCCAGTTTCATACAACTCTGTACATGTTAATTTTTAGTTTTTTACAGTAGTGTGCCTCACAAGTCTTCCAAAACATACTTTTAAAGACTCATTCATTTGAGAAACATCGTCAATTTATTGCATTAACCTGTGCTCTTAGCCACAACTATGGAACAAAGACCATTTTCTCAAGTGTTCCGCTTAACATGGATAAAGAATGCTTCAATGGTGCATTGTTGGTTAAGTATGGTACCAGATATCTATTGATGTTGTAAAACTTCTAATTCATTTTGACTGACAAATTACTTTTTAGAAGAAAAAAAGCAGAGGAATTATTTATTTTTTCAAGATACTGTTTGAACGGGATTGGACTAAATCAAGTATAGAAGTATAATGGAGTGCACATTTGTTTCTAAATCAATACATCTGAATTATCTTGAAAAGGAATGAACTGCACTTCATAAATTCAGTGTAGTTTGTTAAAAATATTATTTGAACTTTTCATTCAATCTTTGTCGCACAAACCTAACCACCATTCTAAGGTAATGCATAATCGGATATCCAACATTATCTATCTTTAACTAGCTTGTGGAATTATTATTAATACAGTGGTACGTCGAGATACGAGCTTAATTAATTCCGGGACTGAGGTCGCATGGCGATTTACTCGTAACTCAAATGAACCTTTCCCATAGAAATGAAATATAAAACAAATTGGACTCTGAAAAAACACCCAAACTGGACATTGGATATATGATTGGAAAAACATTTTTATTTGTTCTAATTCGCCATCTATTAACAAAGTAACAAATAACTAGTCGTTTAATAGTACTAAAATTAGACAGATTTTGCGGAGGGGAGAGAGACGGACAGAGAAAGGGACGGGGTTCTGTTTGCACGGCAACACGCTCGTAACATAACAAACTAATTTAAATGAACTTGGATTACGATGCAGACACTCAAAAATACATTTAATCTAACCTTACACTAAACTTAATTCTAATTTTGTTTTAAATTTTGATACCTTTCATCTCCTGGCTCTGTTTGTCCCGCCTCCACCCGGACTTTAAGATGCAACCTATCGAGGGTTGTATGCTTTTGTAATCCCTTCAAAATATTCCAAAAATGATGCACACAAATGTTCTCACAATAGGATAACACTTGACCACTTGGCAACGAGAAGTAGTATTTGTGCCATTCACACTGACTAACGGGGGAAAAAAACCACTAAAAAAATGCAACGCGCCGCCCAGTGCTCGTAGAGACATTACACCAGGGAGTTGCGACCAGAAAGACAGTGCCCATGATGTTCATATGAGCAGCCTCTCGCATCTGCTGTATGCTTGCTTATCAAAATTTGTCTCGTAACTCAAGATAAATACTTGTACGAAATTTTACTCGTATCTCAAATTCCTCGTATGCCGGGGCACTCGTATGTCGAAGCACCACTGTAATATTATTACCATTATTGCAATTCAGTAAGTTTGGTAATCTTTGAGGTGGTTCGCAAAAACTCAGTAGTTGTGCAGTTGGATATACTGTTTACTTGGAAAGTGTATGTGCCTTTGAATGCGATGATGTCAAAATTTTAGTTCATCATATGTTGTAATAGGGTGCATGTAATTATCTAAAAGAATGATGAATGTGTGATCTCACCAATCATCAGCATTGAAAAAAAGGGTGACAGGGTAATGGAATGTGTATCAAATTTGTAGTTTCTCGTACATTCTTATGACACTGTGTACACATGATTGACCCAACCTGTATATATTGGGTAACTCACTCAATATTCTACTTAATTAGGTGTGATGTCCAAAAAGATCCTGAAGGTAAAAGAAAAGCCCGCACAGGGAAACCCCCAGAAGATTTCACGGAGACAACAGGGCAAAAGAACTACTCACTGGGATGAAATTTATACAGAAATTTTGATCCGGAGGGAGGAGAAAGATCTTGAAGCACAGTCAGAGCAGCTGGACGAGAAGCTGGACAGTTTAAAGGTGCGTGAAAATGAGTTACGCCAGGAAATAAGTGAAGTTGAGGATCTTTTCTTAAGCAGGGAACCATATCTGGCAGATGAAATTGTTGATCAAGCCTCAGCCAAAGCTGATAATGAGGAACAATTGGTGCTTAAAAAGGAGAGCGAGATCCAGAGTAAGATGATAGAATGTGCGGAGCTAAGGGAGAGGAAACAGGAGCGCCTGCAAGTCATGCGCGAACACGTTGTGTATCAGCAATTCATGCAGACACTGGTTGGCATGACTTCATTCGAAGATGAAGAGTCTCTAACGGATCACATCGAAAGTCTTCACAGTATTGAAGACCAGCTGTCTCAGAGGGAAGGTGAAGCTTATGAGCAGACCAATCAGCAAAGGAAAACACAGATCGCTTTGCAAAAACAATATGAGTTGGAAAGACAAGAGCTTGATATGGAGCTAACGCAGCTTATGCCTGAATTGTTTGAATCGAAAATCAAAGTGGAATTTTGGTTCAAAGAGTGGAAACGTATCGAAGAAACCGCATCAAGAAAACTAAATCTGCTAGCGCAGATTAAGATGTCCATCCTCAGCCTTTACGAGATGATCGGTGGGAAGGTTTGCGATAAACAAGGCGTGGCTTTGAATGAAACTGAGAAACAGTTGGAAAATATCCACACTTTCATGTTGGACCACTTTGAGATTTTGAAAGACTATGAGGTCAACTTTAATGGAGGAAACTAAACCAAATGACAACTTTCACTCACTAATACACCAACATCTTTCACAATGACGTTGGAAAACATGTTTTAATATTATTCCAATGCTTTATTATGAACAGACTGAGTCTTGACTGAGATTTATGATGAAAAGAATGATTATGACAAACTGCTTTTGAGAATAAAAGTTTGTTGACTCAGCAGTAGGTCCCTGCTAACCACCTACAGACACCCTTCTCTAGAGTTCTCAACATGAGTTGATGCCAAAGGAATGTTTCTTAACAATGCTACTTCAAATACCCATTGTTACGACTGCATACTGTGACAGAGAAAGCTATTTTAAAATAATTGGAAATTCTTTTCATTTTTCTGTGTATCTGTAATATGTTGATTCACAATGAATTAAAAAAATATCTAACTGTTAAAAGGACAGAAAGAACATATTTCTGAAACAATGTCATTTTAGTATACTTTCACTATCTATAAAAATGTCAGAGAACTAGACTGAAGGATATCAGGTAAAACATGAAGGTTAAAAATTTCATTTTATGTTAAAATACTCACCCTGAGCTTGAACATTGTCTCGTTTATTCATAAAACATCCAAGCTCACTCGAGTTTATGAACCATCTGAATGTGCTCCACTATGAATTAAACCCCCTTTCCCAATGTCAGCTAGGTATAATTCCAGCTTTGTGTTTCTTCCAGGCTTGACATGCACCTTTATTTTCCTCCAATTAAAGCAGGGTAGTGACTTGCGACCAAACTGTGTAACAAGTTAGAAAAGATGTGACGAACCATCTGGAGCACCTATGATTTCCTAAGCTATCATTGGTTGATTTTTGAAGGATATCAATCTGGTATACAGTGTTCCCTTGGTTATCGCGGTTAATGGGGACCGGGACCATCCGCAATAAGTGTATTTCCGCGAAGTAGGAGTGCCCCTTCAAAAATGCTTAAAGAAATGTGTAACACGCGCACAAACGCACCACCAAGCAAAAAAAAATACTAGTCCGGATGGAGGATCTTCTGCAGTTTTTTTGCACGTAAGAAACATCGTTATTGGGAGTTGTGAACATGTTTTTGGGGGCGGTGAAGATGCGCCTGTAAACAGCCATGACGTCATCAATGCGATTCCTAAACGCTCACCATGTTATTGGCCATTCTTTGGCTTTTTTTTAATGCTATTACTAATTCTTATTGAATATTTTGTTTCCACCTCTTGTAAAATGATGTAATTTATAATTTTAACTTCATCTTTAAATTTTTTATTTATTTTTTCCTGAAAAAAATCCGCGAAGCTCTGAGTCCGCGATAGCTGAAGCGTGAAGTAGCGAGGGAACACTATATATTGTTGATTCCCATTAAGATACAGTTTGTTAGCTCTGGCTAGTCCGCTCTATCACTGGCCAATCATAGTTTGTGAAACCGATGACGTAGCCCTACTCCTATGAGAAGGCATTGGTGTCACCAACCCGAAATCTGATTGGTTAAAGCAACAGTTTTATCCATGCTTATTTTATCCTGCAGGGACTGCAGAACGTTTGGAAGGACTCCAAGTAGATTTCTGACCCTGGCAACAAATAATGCCTGAAATGTGATTGGTTAAATGCTTAAATATGAAAACACATCTGGAAGCAGTGCAACCAAGAGGAAAACCAATGAAAGGAATCTGACAGACAATTTGGAATTATTTAATAAGTATTCATGGCCAAAATATAATTAACATCCGTCTGTGATTCAGATAATCTTTTAGGCCAGCAAAGAAGGCCTTGCAGGCCCTGACGGTCCACCATTGCTATATGTATTGAATGAGCTGATTTTTTTGTATCACTACAATGGTGATACCCTTAGTAATAGTAATACTACTCCTTCTGTTCCTATATCTCTTCCTCCTTTATTTCTGCCCCCTGAAACCCTTTTCCTTCTAGCCGCATTCTCTGAACCAAGAACACAATATAAACAACCACATTAGGAGTATCTTAAATGTACTCCGTATCTAAGCAGCTGAGCAGGACAGTTTACAAAACAAAACAAAACAAATGCAACACTGAAATCAGATTTGGCACAAATCAACAACACTCAGTTTCCTCTTCAATGGACCATTTATATTTTGGAGCAGTTGCAATCAATTTGAGGCATATAAAGATTCACAGGTTTCTTTTTAAAACATAATTGATTTGGACATCACCTATATCATATCTCTACAAAGTCCTCACTGTTGGTTTTACTGCCACGGGATCACAATGACATAATACAACGTCAAGAATCTGCCAGAAAATCTACGATGTCTTTTTCTAAGGGCTCTGAGACTTACAAAAACAAATAATGTGGGAAAACAGAGCTTTGTAAGGTTGTACAATTTTGTTGATTAAAAAAATAAATCATAATTGGTTTTTGATAGCATATTCATGCACTCATTTCAGCCTAATGCCACTGATCAAACCACTTGTGTTTTAAGGAACGAACAAATTCAAATTTGTATTTGATTTTTTGGTAGCACACGTTTGAAAATACTTTTTTCTTTTTTAAAAAAAATCCTGTTTTGAGTGACAACATGGATTCGCGAGCCTTGATCTAAACTACTCCACATAGCAACATTAGCACACAAAAGTTGACAATTCAGTGTGTGGACCAGGAAAGTAAAATGTGAATATCCTACAATGAAGTCTTTTTCCATGTAGCTGCTGTGACATTCACATCTGCACATTTAAAAAGTATATATTTATATAATATATATTCATACTCTATTAACAGTACTCTATTAATAGTCTACTATGAATTTAATTGCAATCCATTTCTCCAAAAAAGTTTTGTCATACTTGAAACATTGATTTTTAAACCACAGAAAAAATGTACAGTTGTCTTTGTTTTAATGCAATTGTTTCATTGGATTTTTTTCTTTTTTAAAAAGTTTTTCTTTTTTGTACTTCTCTCTGGTCCCGTTGCAGTTATACAACTTTCATGTCAGTAGAACAGAAAAAAAAATCTAAACAGAAAAATAAAGCATTTACAAACTGGCAAAGATAAAACGACAATGGCATAAAACTTGTTTGGCACTAATATGTACATGTTTATGACTTTAGTGAACGGTTCACTGGCATTACGCTAGAACGTTTATGGAGTGATCATTTAAAAGAAAAAAAACACTATGAGCATATGCCCTACTTATTCAACAATCTGCTTCTCCATAAAACATTGCAGCGCAACCATTTTGGTTGTTTTAAACCATCCAATGTGTGATCTTCTTTTAACTATCCTTTTAAAATCAATTATATATTGTATATTTATGAAGTATATATAGCTTTCTAATAATCTTAACACCTTTTCTGTCTTGAGATAAAATTTTGCCATCCTGTAATTGAATACACGACTTAATATATATTTACTTCAATAAATTTCCTTATAAAATCAATACTTTAATTGTAGGCGGCTAAATTAAAGTCAGATTGATTTTAAAGAGAAAATAAGTTGGTAGCAGCTAAAATAAGAGAACCACTGTCATTTTTTAATTAATACAGGATGGCTCTGTCTCGATGATGTACATTTAGGTCCAAAATTATTCATAGCCTGACCATATTTGGTGTTAAAATGAATGGGATTTGTGAAAGTCAATTAAAAAAAAAAATACTATGAAATGACACACAAAATTGACTAAATTATTCAAAATATTTGAAAATTTGATCTTTCTCATCATCATAGACTGCCATGGTTGAAGTGTAGGTTAATATTAATAATAATAACAACAACATCATTCAAATAAAGACATTGAAACAATAGTCAGATTGCTTACATCACATTTTATGCTATTTTCATTTTAACAAAAAATCTGGTCAGGCTATAATTGGGATATTGGCAATACTGTATTTTCCAGTAGTGCTTTATTTACATAAAAAACAAACCACAGGATAAATGTTGAATATATCCTACTGTAAAGTTTTTGTATAAGGCAGTCAATAGGGCACTTTGACCCAATGTAATGTATGCTTTTAATAGGCATTTTTACTATGTGGCGTCAAGCAAAGATGATAATGTGTTTCATATTTTTAACAAGAAAGTGAAGAGGTGAGTTTTTCCCATTTGGTACAGGCCTGACACAAGTAATCCTGCAATGTACAAATACACAATGAATCGCCAGTAAATGTACAGTATACACCAAATACTATACAACCAAGAATTTAAAAAGTAGAAAAAAAGAAAGAAAAAAAAAAAACAAAAACAGACTGTTACCAATGACAACTTCCAAAAGCCGTCTTTGCCTGGAGGAGGATACGCCACGCTGAAGCCAAAGAGAGAAACAAAGTTTGTGTGTCAGATGTCCTACATTTCTGCTTCTTGTGCTTCACACATTACTAAAAGCCATGTAACTATATCCACATATGTACAGGTGCTTCTCTCAGGGATCCGTGACACCATCCATGCGCTTTCAGAAACACCGTTTCAATTCATTCTTTCCCATTTGCACTCTTTCCTCCCACACCTTCAAATCTAATGTTTCCACTTCTCCGATCGCTCATATTAGTTGTGACTCCTTATCCCTATTTTCCCTACTCATATATTTTATCCAATGGCCTCCAATTGCTTTCAAATCTATCAGATTGGTCACAAACTAAACAAAAAGAAAATGCCTGTCACATTTGTTGGTGGTGAGCATGCACATGCAAGGCCTCTTTTTCTGCTGCCTACTTTGCCTTCGTTATATCCTCCTCCTCGTAAAGTCTGTGGAAAAAGTTTAGTGTCTGTTCCGTTTTTCCTTCATTTGCATCCTCTTTTGGTCCCTGGTCTTGCATTTGGATGTCTTGCTACCTATAATGCTACGTAGGAACTAGAGAACAGGGAAGTTGGGTATCTTTCCTAATTCATGTCTTAGTCTATGCTTGCTTCCTTGCCTACCCTTGCCCCCTCAAACCCAGGAGTCAGGTGAGGCTGGATAGTGGCTCGTCTCGTAGTTTAGCTCACTGTAGGGCCGAGAGGCTGAGTAGAAGTCTACATAGTTTCCAGTGGACTTCAGACCCTGCAAGTGCATGTTGAGTTCGCCTTGCGGAGGACGCCCTCCTGGATGAACCTGGTTCTCATAGAAGGCCTGGTCTTCATAATTGGTGCTGTCATTTGGGGGAGGATTTTGGAAAGGAGGATAGGGCTCTGAAGGCAATCCTTGGGATGAGATCTGTAGGTAGAAGAAATTTAAAGGACATCAGCTTTTTCACGGTGAGACTAAAGTGGAACATGAAGTGAAGCGTATTGGTTTTTCCCATGTGTGACATTCAAATGCTGTCCCCTGGTGATTGAAATTTTAAATTGCAACAATACCTGAAAACTACTGCGATTTCATGACTATTGAATAGTTTGGCTAGGTCCTTAAATTATATTCAGGTGCAACTCATATAGTGTTAAATTATCAAGGTTACATGTTTAAATGTATTGTAATATAGAAAGCAACAAACATTGCCGGGCGGCTCAGTGAGGCAAGTGGTTAAGTGTGTAATCTCTGGGGTTCTGGGTTCAAATCCACTTAAAGTCCATCTGTGTGGAGTTTGTATGTTCTCCTTGGACCTGCGTGGGTTTTCTCTGGGTACTCCGGTTTCCTCCCACATTCCAAAGACACTAAATTTGCCTTAGGTATGGGTGTGAGTGCAAATGGTTGTTTGTCTCCTTGTTCCCTGCGATTGGCTGGTCACCGATTCAGGGTGGCCCCCTCCTCTAGCCCGAAGTCAGCTGTAATAGGCTCCAGCACCCCCCGTGACTCAAGTGAGGATAAAGCGGTATTTTAATATTTCTATATTTATGTTTACACTATTCAAACAAACTTTACAGAACAAAGAGAAACATTGGCTCACCAACGTTATTAAGTGTATATGAGGATATTCATGTAAAATACATTGTTTAAACAATTTGCTTATATAACTTTATTTTGGTGCTGCACAAGAAATTTGTGATTGTTTTTTTGT